>NC_051154.1:376564716-376624715 GCF_013339745.2 Dermacentor silvarum | reverse complement strand
TGTTTTTATAGTAGTGACGCTGGAGTTACGGTGATAATTGGAAAGAATGAAGCGAGCCGCCCGGTTCTGGACAGCTTCAAGTTGATAGATGAGCGTCTCTTGACTGGGGTCCCAGACAGATGCAGCATATTCCAGTTTAGTACGAACTAACGATTTGTAAAGAAGTAATTTTACAGAACTAGAAGAAAGATAAAAATTGCGGCGTATGTAGCCCAGCATGCGATTAGCGTTGTTGGTTATATGGTCAACATGCAACTTCCAAGAAAGATTCGAAGAAATAAATACGCCTAGATATTTGTAAGAGGACACAGATTCAAGGTTACTAGTATTGAGAAGATATGAGGGCAGTGTGGTATTACGGCGAGAAACACGCATGTACTTGCATTTGTTAGTGTTTAGTTCCATGTTCCACATGTTAGCCCAGTCGAGAGCGTGGTTGATATCGGACTGAAGACCTACATCAGAGTCACTGACTGTTAATTTCGCGGTATATGACGCAGTCGTCGGCAAAAAGGTTAATTGATGAACGTAATCTATCAGGTAAGTCGTTGATATAGATGACAAAAATCAATGGTCCCAGCACAGAGCCTTGTGGCACGCCCGATTCAACTGCAGAAGTGAAGGAGGAAGTGTTATTAGCTGTGACAAATTGTGAACGATCGGTGAGGAAAGAGCGCAGCCATTGAAGAACGTTAGGATCAAGGTTAAGTTTACTTAGTTTCAAAAAAAGCAGTTGATGAAAAACCTTGTCAAACGCTTTTGAAAAATTTAGGAATATACAGTCAACAATGTAAACCCTGTCAAGGATAGAAATGAGGTCATGTGTAAACGATATAAGTTGAGTTTCACAGGAAAATGACTTGCGAAACCGATGCTGGTGATCTCTAAAAAAGGCGTTTGACTGTAGGAATGATGCAAGGTGAGAGTAAATGACATGTTCCATAATTTTACATGGAATGCACGTAAGTGAAATGGGTCGATAATTAAGTGGCGAATGGCTATCCCCAGACTTGTGCAAAGGAATCACCCTCCCGACCTTCCAGTCTTCCGGAATGCAGGCTGTCTGAAGAGATTGCTGGAATAGATTAGAAAGTATTATAGCACTGTATACTTTTGTCGTGATTAAAAACTTGGAATTTATATTATCAACGCCACATGATGAAGAAACTTTTAGTTTATCTATTATTTTTTCTATACCAGCAATATCAAAGACAATAGGGTCCATTGGTAAAAAATCATTACCGGGATAGGTAGGATAGGTAGGGGTTACGGAACATACAGTTTTGGAAAAAGCAGAAACAAATACAGAGTTCAGAACACTTGCGCACTGATCAAGTGGGATTAGTTGATCGCTTGAGTCTTTTAGGGTGATAGCTGAATTATCTCTTTTGTTAACCACGCTCCAAAATTGCCTAGGGTTACTAATTAAAAGAGATGGTAATGTAGTATTGAAAAATGAATCCTTGGCGTGCTTAAGAGCTTTTTTGTATTGGGTAGCCACAGCCTCATAAGCCGTCCAACGTTCTTGAGTACCGGTTAGTTTTGCAGATCGAAAAATTCGTTTTTTCTTATTAGACAGCCTCTTTAACGACTGACTGAACCATGGCGATTGCGAGTTTGTCGAGATGACTATACGTGGAACGTATTTCTCGATGAGCGATGCAACTTTTTCTTTGAATAAATTCCAGTTAGTGTTCACGGAGCGATCATGAAAGTTGGGCAAGTAAACATCTAAAAAAGCAGAAAGCTCATGGTTAATAGCATCATAATCGGCGTGTTTATAGTCCCGGATATATTTTTGTTGTTACTCTGGAGAGGCACGGTGCAGCTCAAAGAAAAATGAAGCAGTAAGTGATCGCTTAGCCCCGGTAGGTACGATATGGGATGGAAAAGATCAGGCGTAGTGGTGAGCACTAAATCCAGGATGTTAGAAGTAGTAGACGTAATTCGAGTGGCCTGCATTGCAAGCTGGGACAAGTTGAAATCATTGCACAAATTCAGAAACCTGTCGCCTTCACTGGAAAAAGGATGACAATAGGAACGCACATTGGACCATACTATATTAGGGAAATTAAAGTCACCTAGTAAAAGAAAAGGGCAATTGGGATACCGCAAAGTAATCATATGAATCACATCATGAAGGTCGTCAGCAAAGGTGGGTGAACAGGACGGCGGACGATAACAAACGCCCAATATCAATTTCTTAGAGCACGTTTGAATTTCAACCAAAACAAGTTCTAAAGCGTTCGTAATATGGATAGGCAAAGACAAAACAGTATTAGAGACTGCTATAAGCACGCCTCCGCCACACCGAGCACCCCTGTCACACCGATAAATGTTGAAGTGTTTTTTTTACAATCGAACAATTCGCAGCTATCAATCTTCGCAGATAACCAGGTTTCAGTAAGACAGATTATGTCGGCATCAGAAGCATCGATAGCCGAGCAAAGATCGTCATGTTTTGGAAGAATGCTTCGGATATTTGTAAATAACAGCGAAAGTTCGTTTATGACTGGTAACTTTGGACCACTGCCCCTCGCGCAGTGCTATTCAGTGGCGGCTGGCGCGGAGGCATTGTGCACGGAATCAGAAGAATCAGCCGATGGCGCTAAGGTGCTAGAAACTTCACGTACGCAATCATCAGCGGGATTGTAGGTGTAGCACTTTTTATTTATGTACAGCTTGTTGAAACGAAGCTTGAAGGTTAGGGGTTGGCTTTTGCCGAATTCGACCAGTTTCTTCCTAGCAAGACGAGTAGCGGGTGAATAGTCATCACTAACGGAAATATTTCCTTCCTTCAGCTTAGAGTTATTGAGGAGTATTTGCTGTTTCATTTTGAAAGAAGAGAATTTGGCAATAATTGGCCTGCACTTGTTGGAACTATACCCACCGAGTCTGTGTGCTCTCTCGATCAGTATTTCAGAGCGCGACATTTCCAAGCAGGATGAAAGCACATTGATCAGTTTTTCCTCTGACTGAGCCCAGGACTCTGACTGGGTGTCAGATAGGCCGTAGAAAAGAAGGTTGTCTCGCCGTTGCATGTCTTCAAGCTCAGCTTGCTTAGAGCGCAGTTGAACGTTTTCACCATTAATTTGGATTAATTGACTGGCGAAGGCACTGTGCCTGCTCCTCGAATTCCTGAAGAGCGACCGTTTTACATTCAACCTCCTTCAATCTTTTGTCTATCTCTGTCAGATGTTCCTGAAAATGCGCCTGTGTTTTTTTAAGGTCATCAACAGACTTGATTAAATCCATCTGGTCCTTTTCGATTTTTTTGTTCGCGTGTTTACAGCTTGTAACATCCCGAACATATCATCAAATTGCTTAGACTGGGAATCAAGCAAAGAGCCCTGCACTTGGGTTTGGGTTCTCGTGCTAGGCCCAGGGTTGAGCTCAACATCCCCGGACAGCATAAGCAGTTGAATTATAACGTCAAAGCAATCATGTAACACGCAAAACAAAACTCCCGGGCATGGGAACAGCAACAGACAGACGTTATTCGATTTCTTAGCGTACATAGACGTAACAGGACTAACCTGGACGAAGAAGCAGAGCGGATTAGTAAACCGCATCGCAGTGCTGTTCACACGCCCACTAAGGGCGCCGGGGTTCCGCCAGCTCTTCATATAGGCAGCAGAAGATGATGTTGTTGTCGATCCGAATCCTTGGTATGGTAGAGGGATGGCAGTGAACACGTGTCTACTGCGCGGCCAGGCGGATCCTCTTGCGTCGTTGGAGTGACTGGGCAACCTGTTGGTATCGCTGGTAAATGACGATAGCGGTACGGCGCTGAAGTGAACACATGCCGAAACCTGGACGAAGAAGCAGAGCGGATTAGTAAACCGCATCGCAGTGCTGTTCACACGCCCACTAAATAGCACCGAATTTTCGATCTTGAAGTTCTTCAACTGCCGACGGAGTCGAGCGTTAGGTGTGCGAGAGGATCACCGAATACGTTCCATAACGGAGTGGCAGTAGGAGTCACTACGTTGGCAAGTTGCAAACGTATGAGAATGGCTAGGTAGGTGCCGGTCGAGAGCTGCGAGTGAAGGAAATGGAGGAGACACGTCCGACGGGTTACTCATGGAAGGTGGTAAGCAGGCAAAGTTTGAAGACGGTGGTAGGGGACAACGAGAGAGAGCATCGGCATCCTGGTGTTTCTTTCCAGACTTGTAGGTGACGTCGAAGTCGTATTCTTGTAAACGAACTATCCAACGGCCGAGACGTCCCGTTAAATTTTTTAGCGTCGCCAACCAGCACAAGGCGAGGTGATCAGTAACGACCGTAAAGTGGCCGCCATGCAGATAAGGCCGGAATTTTTGGACGGACCAAACAACGGCAAGACACTAGTACTCTTACTCGGTAATCGTATAATTTTTCTCTGCAGGTGTTAGCGTGCGACTTGCGTATGCGACCACACGTTCTTCGGAAGTTTGCTGACGTTGCAGAAGAAGAGCGCCGATACCATGGCCGCTGGCGTCAGTATGTAAAAGAGTGGGTGCGGTGTTGTCGAAATGACAAAGCACAGTTTCGGACGTGAGGGCACGCTTGAGGGCGTCAAAAGCAGTTTGGCATTCGTCCGACCATATGTAGGGAGCTCCAGAAGGAAGTAGTTGATGGAGCGGCGCCGCAATGGTGGCAAAGTTACGTATGAAGCGCCGGAAATACGAAGCTCGGCCAAGGAAGCTACGCAAGTCTTTGGCGCGTTGAGGCCTGGGGAAGCGCAGGACAGCGGGAATCTTATCGGGGTCAGGTCGTACGCCCTCCTTGCTGACAAGGTGTCCGAGTACTTTAATGGTTTTGCTGGCGAAGTGGCACTTTTTTGTATTCAGCTGAAGGCCAGCAGCAGCGAGGCATGTCAAGACTTCGTCGAGGCCCTGCAAGTGATGATGCAAGGTCGACGAAAATATGACGATGTCGTCAAGGTAGCATAAGCAAGTCATCCACTTTAGGCCCCGTAGTAGTGTCAATCATCCGCTCAGATGTGGCGGGAGCATTACACAGGCCGAAAGGCATTACGTTAAATTCGTTAAGTCCATTGGGTGTGGCAAAGTCAGTTTTTTCCTTGTCTGCTTCGTGCATGGGGATCTACCAGTATCCGGAGCGTAGATCAAGGCTGGTGAAATACTCCGCGCCTTGTAATGAATCTAACGCATCATCGATTCGGGGCAGTGGATATACATATTTGCGGGTTATTTTGTTCAAGGCACGGTAGTCTACGCAAAATCGCACTGAGCCGTCTTTCTTACGCACCAAAACGACAGGTGACGACCAAGGGCTTGAGGAAGGGCGGATGATGCTTCGTTTCAGCATGTCGGCAAGTGGGTATCGATGATTTGGCGTTCGGCGGAAGAAACGCGATATGGCCGCCGGCACATGATGGAAGTTCCATCTGGGTGTATGCGATGAGCCGTTGCAGAAGTCTGTTCCAGAAGAGGAGAGTGCACTTCGAAGGAGTCTTTATGCTTGGATAACAACGCCAGTAACTCTTCCGTCTGCCGTGGCGTTAGATCAGAGCTGATTGCACTAGCGAGAACCGAAGCAGGGACCGTATCTATAGCTGTAGGTGCTTGTGAAACAGCAGTAGTCGAGGCAAGCACAGAGACAGGCTGAGTGTCCAAGACGCAAATTACAACAGCGCCTTTAGGAAGAAGTACTGGCTCAGTGGTTGTGTTGAGTACAGCCAAAGTGGCCGTGCCGTTGGTGATGCGAACAAGGCTAGGTGCCAGAGCAATCCCTTTGGATAGGCAACGAGCTGATGCTACAACTAAAACGTCACAATCGGCGATGTCAGAGTTAAGTACAAGAAGTTGTTCGCGGCCAGGAGGCACCATACAATCGTCATCAGTTCGTAAGCGAAGGCGCGGTTGGGGCACGTCGTCGGAGTTGTCGGTCTCGGTCAAGTTAACGAGGCGTTGACGGCACGAAATGAAAGCAGACGCCGAAGAAAGTCCCACCCTAGTATAAGCATGTGAGCGCAGGAAGTCAACACTGCGAACTGGATATTGTGGCGAATCCCGTCAATCGAAACTCGAACGGCGCATTGCGCCGATGGCCGAATCACAATATTATTTGCGCCACGTAGAATAGCTCCATTGTAAGGTGTAATAACCTTGCGTATAGACGAGAGCACAAGTCAGCGTGAATAATAGAAATAGCTGCACCCGTATCAATCAACGCAGGAACTGGTACACCTTCTACACACACTAATAAAGTATTGTAGTCTGTGTGGGCCATGCAGCTTTCCCTCCAAAAACTGCACCATCTAGTTTTCCGATCGGTATTCAGGAGTGCGGGAGGCCGGTAGCAGAGGTGATATCGAGCGTCGGAGAGGGGAAGGCGAGCGGCGGCGCCCTGGAAGGTACTTGCGAGGCTCTTCGGGATTTGGAGGCGGAGAAGTGAGCGTTGGGAAAGCCGGCGCTGGTAGGGACTCGGAAGAAGCAACGGGTCTTTCTTGTAAACATCGTTACCACGGCGTTCATCCTGTTGTTGTCTTCGACAAAAGCGCGATATGTGCCCGCGAATAACGCAATAATAACAAACTGGAGAGGGGCATAGGCCGGGTAGGGTAAAATGCTGAGGCAGGTGCACGAGGTGCCAGAGTCGCCAGATGGTTGGGAGTATAGCAGAAGCAGGAGGCGTTGTCTGAACGAACGCTGGTTGCATAGCCGCAACCTGAGCATACGAGGGCGACGGCGAAGGAGTGGCACAGCCCACATTCAGGTCATGGAGGACAGCTCCTCTTTGATGATTGTCGCGCAGTCCAGAAACCGCAGGTTGCGGCTGAAGAACGGAAGGACTGCGCAAGCCTGTACATTTAGAGCACTTCGCGTACGAGAGTCCGAATCAGGACACGCAGGTCCGAAGAAGGAGGCGTGTCACAGGCGACAGGTCGTTAACGGATGGCCTTCAGGGCGTCCAGATGCTGGCAAGTCGCGATAACATCGTTAACGGTAATGGGATTTTTGATGGCCAGTGCGTTGAACGCGACGTGGGCAATGCCCTTGAGGATATGACAAACAAGATCAGATTCAGTCATGGCTGCGTCAACCCGCCGACAAAGGGCGAGGACGTCCTCGATATAAGAGGTGTATGTTTCCCCGGGAAGTTGCATGCGTGCATCAAGCTTTTTCTTGGCTACCTCAGAGCGGACCTTTGGGGCGCCGAAAATTTGCCGAAGCTGGTGTCTGAAAACCGCCCAGTCAGGCAAGGAGCTCTCATGGTTAAGAAACCGAGTCCTGGCAACGTCAGTGATGTAGAATGCGACGCTCCGGAGCTTGTGAAAATCATCCCACCGGTTAGAATCACTCACTCGGTCATAATTGTCCAGCCAGTCGTCGACTTCTTCACTAGGAAGGCCAGCGAACATGGTGGGATCGCGCTGCCGCGTGCTGACGGTTCATGAAGGAATGGCCGGTAGGGCAGAGACGGTGACGTTGGGGGCTCCTGGTGGATCTTCTTGGGGCATGGTGGCGGAAAGGCGTGGCAAGCGGCGACCTGAACGAAGCTCCAGGGAAACTCGAAGTCGTGGAGGACCAAGGGATCGAGAGCAGCCTCCACCACTTGCGAGGCAGCTGTTCAACCTCGACGGTTTATTATGCAGGCCGCGTGCTGAAGAGCATGACGCGCTGGCCATGATGATGAGTATATACAGACGAAGAAGATGAAGGGGTAATATAATGCTCACAGTATATATATATATATATATATATATATATATATATCAGCAGCTCCAAGAAATCGTCATCTACGCCTTCGTTCGGGAAAACATTCCTAAAATCATCAAAAGATCCCACATTCGTAATCTTTAGGTAAAATTCTGGAGAGTTGACAAATATGGGTTCGTGTAACAGGTTCGACGGGGCAGCAAATCGTTTGTCGAGAAAGAAAAACAATTGTGCCAGATACAACGCACTAGTTGGAATCTACGATAGGCAAAGCTTACTTTTCAATCGTTTAAACCTAAAGCATGTGAAGAGACGATCGTCCTTTGGCATTTATTTACAAGGCACAAAGATTTTGCTAAAACGAAAAGCACAAGCGATATTCAAGTGCCAGGTAAAAGTATAACTATTTACATTTCAGTATATGTTACTGAAATGGTGGTCATCCATGCTGTTTTTTTACAGCTGCAAATACATGTCACTTACAGGGCCGCTGAAACCGTTCGTACAAATTTTGTAGACACGCAGGGTACAGCTACAGTAAAACATTCGCACCACTTTTGTGAACTGTCTCATATTAAGGGAGCAACGGACGATTACAAGTTATCCTCCTCCATAAGTATGCTTTTTCTCCTCAACTCGCTCGCCGAGCAATAAGGGCTACGCTCCAAATTCACTAGCTCTGCGTCACGATGGGGCGTCGTGTCGTCTACTTCCGGTTGTCTTGGAGCCACTGCGCGAAGCCTCTCCAATCTTTCCGCCAACCGCCTGGCAGTCGATCCCAAGCAATAGCTTCGAAGTAAAGTGCCTTGCGAGCATTCTGTTGCAGCGCCGAGCGTGTCCGGTATTCCGGTAACCGAATGGGCATTTTGACGGATGGGTGGATGCGTAAACTAGAGCCCCCCCATACTACTATTGCTGTGGTCAAGGAGCTTCCGCGCAGATGTACGTGAGCGGCCTGATCCGTCTGCATGGTCCAGCCACCATATCACCGTAACCAAGTGACGGTGACAAGAACTTTGTTTCGTGCTGAGAAACTATGGCTAGGGAGAGCCGACGGCTCCCTCAGGTCAAGTCGGTGGCTCCACCCACGATGGCACCGGGAGGCGAAGTCCTGTTGCGATGTCGTGGGCCCTCTGGACTGCCTGGAGCTGGATGTGGTGCTTGTCGCTTCTGACGAATTCCTCCCACCGTTTTTGGTAGCAAGTGTAGAGTTTTCTAGGGCTGGGCACAGCCAGAGCATGTAGTCGAAAGAGCAAGAATGGGCTCCGCATTTGGGGCACGACTGCTGGAAGTCTGGATCTATCCTGCTAAGGGACCTTGGAGCGCGGTACGTAGCATTCTGAGCGTGCTAGCTTGTGGTTTGTTTAGTTTTGGGTGGGGAGGAGACAACCGCCTCCTTTCTAAGCAGTAGATTGAAACAAGTTCGTGAAAGGTGCACAATGGGTCTTTCTGGATGCAAGCCTCGTTACGAAGATGCCCGCTGTCGGTTGCGCGGAGTATAAACATTTTAAACATCTCGGCAAACCTGTTCACGATTACGCTCCTGCCAAAAAAAATGTCACAGTTTCGCCCTAAGGGCGAAGCAATGAATGCGATAGCAACACAGCAATGTCATACGAAGTAAGGTGAGAGGCTTTGGTAGCAATATGAATTGAAGTAAACATGAGCTGATTAAGTAAGCAGGTGTGCTGCGGCGTAAGTAGACCGACATGAAGAGAGACTCGATGACCACGAGAAGGCGCGTGTGAAACGGTGGTGTTGATGAGAAGCGCTTCCCGTGGGCAGCACGTGCGAAGGGACACACCTGTAGCGCTGCACTGCCGATCCGGGCAGCATTGCATGTGTAGCGTGCGTTGGAAAATGTGACCCGACCATTACTAACTTAATGAACAAGCGTGGTGTGAGCGCGCACAAACAAACATGAATAGATCACACTGAATGACTGCAGACAACGACTGTCAAAACGCTGGCAGCAAGCGCATACGCCGCAGCGGGCCAAGGTACGTGCGGTCTATCGCTTCAACGGAAACTGAGTGGCGAATGCACGGCGCATAAAGGTCAGAGCCGTGTGGAGATAAGAGACGGTGCGGGCGAGCGACGAGCGCGGTTGTTGGCAGAGTAAAAGTGCGCCCCCCCTCCCCTCCCCCCCCCCCCCCCGCTCCCTCCGGCGCTGGCTTCCGGCTTCCTTGCTTGCGCGTGGAAGATTGAGTGCGTTCGCTCTCCGTGATAGCGCGCGTCCCCGCACGCTTCCGCTCGGGCATACGGCGCGCGGAGATTTTATCTATAGGGAACCTCACGGCGACGCCGACGGCAGAAATCCGGTTGAAGTGTCCATATAATTGCTCTCGCAATAAAATTACACCAGCAGCAAAGTAGAATGCACTTGATTGCTGCTATATTAGTTCTGTGTTTGGTTGAGCTCTGCACCGTCCACGCCGTCCACGTTTGCGCCTCGGCTCATCCCGTAAAACACCCAGGCGCAGTCAGCTTACGCTTGCGTTCACCCGAATAGCGGACACGCGAAACACTACTGTGACATATAGCAATCCTTCGGTGTGAAGTGTCCGCTGCAAACACGTAGATGCTGGTGCCGATCGGATACCGACAACCAGCGCTGCAGCCACCTTGCTCGCATGTTGGCCTTGCAGAGGTAAATGATGTCGCAGCTTGACATGTTGCCGATAGGTACGTTTCCAGCCCACAATGCAAGGGCGAACCATGGTGCTCGCGAAAAGACAGATCAATACCAACAGAGACTGCGCAGCGCGCGTCAATATGGAGCATGTTGTAACACAAGCAGACGACACTTGCTGTGTGCCGGAAGTGCTTTCAAGAGTGCAGTGATACACTATTCTTGTGCATTCTCTTTCTCTTACTTTTTTATAAAAACCAATTAACTAACGTTTCACTATAACGAACATTGGTTCACCATAATGTTGGAAAAATTATCGATGACGCGCCCTGGGCAGCCAATAGGATAGCCTGCCCTACTGACGTCGAATGGTAAAATCGTGTCACCTGCCCACAAAACACAAAACTTCTTCAAAACGTCTTGAAACGGCTATAAACGACTATAGAAGTCCTGGTCTACAACACTGCAAATATAATTTCTTATAAACACAGCCTAAGCGCCTGCAATATATCTTCTATCTGCGGTAACAATTCACTAACCAGAGTCTATTTTGTTAAATGCATTCAGAATGTCTAACTCAAGAACGTTTCAATATGTTTTGTCTAAAAGTGCATAAAATGCGAAACGGAATGTTAAGTTTACTGTTACCCTTGGCGTTAATGAACAAAAGACGCCACATATAAGCGAACTCATAAGAAGCGACATAACAAGCTGCTTTCATTGTTGAGTAATTTCACACCAGAACTTCAACAAGCAAAGGTGTATTATCGTTTTCAAGCCAGCGTGCACACACGACAAATGGAACCATTATTCCGTGCTCGCGCAGCATGCAGGGGCTGACAGGAGCGAAACGCCGGCGTCAAAGTGATCGCATCACGGTGGCTGTGATGGCAGCGGTGTCACACAGCAGCCACCGCGGTGCGATCGATCACTTTGGCGGTAGTCAAGTAGATAGTCTCTAAATTTGTCAGGAAACCTATTCCATGCTGGCAACACTGGGAGGCCGGAAGTTTGAAAAACCTTGGAGGAAGGAAAAAACAGTCGCTGGCGTATGCAAGCAATGTCTCGTTCGTGGGTTCTTACATGGTGCTAGTTGTGTGCTGTTCTAAACATTTATTTGACGTCAACTGGAGTCCTCTAGCTGTGCCGACGCTGTTTGCCATGTGTTTTGTGTGATGTAGCGGTTTCGGTTTAGAAACCCACATAATCCGCACCGAGGGGGCGCTGATTGCAACTACGCCCGCCTATATAAGGAGCTGGCTCCATGAAAAAAGCACCTTGGTAACTGTCTGAGAGCTCTTGTTGTACAGCCGCCAGTTCCGGTGCTCCGTTCCGCCGTCTGTATTTCCCCCGTAGCATCAGTGCTTTGTGACATCGGCTGTATTGCGTTTTTTCGCCGACGGCTTACTACCACAATGGCGGGATCTGCGTTCGCCTAAAGTCCCTTAAAAAAATACGTTCGCCGCCTTAGTTCTCGATGCGCCTTTGTACGTCGCACGTTGGATAGCACTTTTTCCGGTAAGTGAAATACTTTGCACTTTGTTTTTTGTCAACAATGTCCGAATTTTTTTAGGTGTTAACCGCAACAATTATTGATGGTTAGGCTCTACTGGCTTGTTTTTTGTTAGCTTTATTTTTCATACGCGGGTTCTGCTTGTTTATAGTCTTTGTGGTTAACATAACATGAAACAACCGAAGGGAGTGCATTCAGCGAGGACACGCTGCTCATCATGAGTCGGACTGTACTCGCCCTATCTTGTGTCCTTTTGTTCTTGCATGGGTACGTTACACTGTAGCATTGCGTGCGCGCACGCGCATGTGTCACTATACAGCTTGTAGCGTTGTCACCGCAATGCTTACTTTTTTATGCGTTGTCAAATGCAATCGGCGGCTGATGCAAAATTGCGCTGTTTTTTTTTCATTGTCACTAAGCTGCAAAACTTGTAGCCTAGTACATGCTTCATCAGGAAGTGCAATCAGAGCAACAGAACTGTGGTTCACCTCATTTGTAATTGCATATCTGAACTGACCTGATGCTCTCTTATTTTGTTCTTTTCAATGTTTAGACGGCGGGACATCTTGGTGCTAGCTGGATGGCCGTACCTCATCATTATGATCAGTGTAAGCCAATGTACATACTTTACCCTCTCTGATCCTCACAGTGCTTTGTATGTGGGTTAAGACCAGGGAGCACTTCACGGTAAAATACCTAGCATTTAGCAGAGAGACAGACAAAGAACTTTATTAAATATAGCAAACGGGCATTTTTTTACACTGGTCCCTAATCAGCTGCCACTATTATTCTGTTTCTCAGCACCAGTGTACACAGTTTACTTCTACTACTACTTTGTTTCTCTAAGCCTTCAGTATAAAGCCCAAACCGCATGAGAGTGATTTTGTGCGTGACGAGCGACGGCTTCTAGCGACGAAATGGACCGTCGCGCGAACAGATCGCTCGTTCTTGTCGCTCGATCGCTCGGTTCTGGAAATCTAGAATTCGTCGCTTGGTCGCCCGAAAGTGCTATGAGCGACCAGCCAATAGCGCGAAGCCAGAACTGGACATACATCAGTCAAGTACTACCGATTGTCGCACCATGATGATGTGTCAGTGATTTAACAATTATTAAAGCATGCGTCACGCCAGTTTCGGCGGGTATTTGCTGCCCTCTTACCGGCAACACCGGGGAGACGTCGCTCGCATGCGGTACGACTTGTATAGATGACGAGCGAACGCGACAGCCATCGCGCCGCTTTGTCGCGCGCAAGATAACTCAACTGTAGGCAGTCAATACTGTGTAAGAACTCGCAAATTAACTCTATTGTGTCATGATTCACCAGTATTTCGTACATCAGTGAAATTTTGCTACAACAGTGTAAGTTGCGCCTTGCTTCCCCAGTGCTCAAATGTGTTCAAGCCAGTATGTGACGAGTTCTGTATTCCAAAAGGTTTTCTGTGCGGTTTATTTACGGGAATTTGCAGCATCAGCAAGGAGTTTAATTTCAGATCTTTGTGTGTCCTGCAGGATGTATGCTTTGCCGATTGGATTGATAAAAGATGGGCCGAGGCTTCCATTTAAGAACAAACTTCAATTTGGCTCTACCACCATCAGTGCTTGGCTGGCGCCTGCCAAATGAATCATCGCAGGTAGGTTGTGCGGTCTATTATTTAACCTTACTCTGAGGTAATCGAACAATGATATGTGATGGCGCATGTGTCCGAGATTTTGTTGTGACATGTGGGTGTAGAACAGGCATGATGCTGTGGGTTCCAGCAGTGTGCAGAGCTGCTTTGCAAAAATGTCGTAGATTTAATTTTACCTGTGCTGTTTTTGGTTTGTTGTCTATTTCAATAACATCGATCGGAGGTGTTATCAGAATTTAGCAACTTATTTTTCTTGGCCCTCTGCCACATTTGACCTTTCGCTAGGCGCACCATTACTAGAATACAGTTTTTTGTGTGTAGTGGCTTATCAACTGCTAGTCAATGCAGATGCTCAGAATTACCACTGATGAACTTGCAACCTCCACAAATCACTTTGCACTTTCTGGCGCAACCAGTATGTTAACACTTCTATGACAGGGCGCAATGTTCTTGTTTGATCACATGATACTAGTTACGTTAAGCATCACATACATACCTTAAGAAACAAGTACTTTAGGACAAAGGAGGCCTTAAAGTTATTTTTATTGTGAAGAAAAATTCTTGCTTGGCACATATTGCTAATTGAAGTGCCAATTTGCACATACTCATTTTCTCTTGTTCTTTTTTCCTCGTCTGGGCAGATTTGCTTGCCTGTGTCTACAAGAACCTTCATGCGTGACCTGCGACAGAAAGCATTTGTGGGCAGCCCGTGCTCTCCTACAAAGACTGGCCTGCTGTGGCTGTGACAGCAATCATCTTGAAGATCTATGCAAGGCCACCTTTGCTGCTATTTGTCACTCTTTTTAATTACACTTTCTGCATCTTTTCTCATTTATTACGTAATAAAGATTGTGTGACATGGTGTAAAGTAGATGTCTTGCAGCATTTTGCCTTGCAGTCATGTTCTATGCACTTCACATCATGAAAAGCTCATTGTGAAGTGTGTGTAAAAAATAACAGCATATTCTAATGAAATATGCAAAGGATTCATTAATGGAGCGTATGCCGAAGAACTGGCCATTATTTCTGCATGATGCTCTGCAAGCCTATGGTATTACTTAACAAGGGACAACCACAACATAAGTTACACAACTTACTTTTAAATAAGGCACCGACATCAAAAGAAAATATTTGTATTGCCGGATAGAGAGTGATGCGCAGAGTGCTCTTTCAGATGTGAATCAGTTCTTTATTTTTAAGAATTCATTGCAGCACAGCATTTTGTTTTGTATACTTGTGTAATGCTATTCTGCCGGCTGTAACTGATAACAGGATGTCATCTCTGCCTGAACCGCAGCATCACTGACAATGTTTCCCTGCTAGAAACTATTTCAGTTCGCAGGAGACCCAGCAGGGCAGTTTTGTTGACAGTGATGCGTTTCATGCAGACGTGACATCGGCATACAATACAGATCTTTTTTTATATTCAAAGTAATTGTGACCGGTGGCACTCAATTGATTGGTCTAAGAATGCACTAGTCGCCCAATTATCTGTGCTACACTACTCCCATGATTCACATCTGGAAAAACCTATGCATCACTCTACCCGACAATATTTTTTTGTGGTTCTTCATGCCTCATTTAAAATAAACTAACTGTGGACAAACCTCGTGTTATTGTAGCCACTGCCACAAAAATTTGAGAGAATGTCTAATAAGAGTCATCAGTACTTGTCAAAATGTCCGTTAGCCAAGCTTTAGCGTAACCTTAGCAGGGCTTACTGACGTACTTACAGACATCGATCGCGACAAAATGTCTTGAAGAAGACGGCTACTAGACTTTTGAATAATCCGTTCAAGACATCTTTTAGACATCAAATAGCTGCTTCAGTGTTTCGTGGGTGGTCAGAGGCGGCTGAAAACTCAGCCGATTGGCGTGCTGCAATCGGTAGCGATGTGCCTTTTTAAATCCTTATAAGAAATTGCATCTTTTACGGGGGGCACTCAGATGTGTCAGTGATGATCAGAAGAACCTACCCTAATGACTCGGTATGTTTGTACAAAATCTCGAAGATCGTTTCAGGGTCCGTTCATGAAACTGGCAGATTGTAATGCAGTGAAAGATGGATGCCGAAACCACTTGCCGTGTCACGCTGTGTGGATGTATCTCTCCATCACTTTCATTTTTCTTTTGTTTAAGAACTGGTGACTGAAGCCCCTCAATCCATGCGCCACCACAAAGTATGGAGGGGCTTTACTGGTGACTAAAAGCTGTTCTTTGGATTTAAAGCAAGATAACTCAAGAACAATGCCAAGGGTAATGAATACAGAGTAGCGCTTTAAAATGATTTACATTTCCCAACACTATTGCTTGAACTTGCTTCCAGTGGATTGGATTTCTTGACACTTGATGGCGCTTGTGTCGATTTCTTGGGCTTTGTCATCTTGGATGCGGTTCCTGCCTTCACCTTAAGAAAGGAACAAGCGCATACCGAGAGCGTCCTTGTGTATCCAGCGCTGTTATTTTCCTAAACACGAATTCCCACCAACTCGCCCAAGTTTCTCTTCTGGTGCATATCCTGCATTAAAGGGACACCAAAGTCAAATAAAAAGTCAAGCTAAAGTGATAGAGCAATGCTCTAGAACGTCTAAGGCGGCAATATAATCGCAAACAGAGCTTAGTAATCGAGAAATTGAGGTAAATGCAGGACATGACAAGAGACTCCCCAGGGACATTCCGGTACTTACCTGATGACGCAGGCAGTCCTCAAAATAAAATATGTCACTAGTATTCAACCTCTCGTATTAAAAAGATTGTTTCGTTGGATTATAAGACGGGAGAAAATGCTACTTGTCTACTTCTATTAGATTCTTAGAAAAAAAATAACCTTTTTGGCGTTCCACTTGATAACGACGCGGCGGTCAAAAGGTTTCGTTTTCGCTCTACTCTGCGCCGTGCTCGCTTTCGAGTTTCAGAAGTTCCGTAATCGCGTAGTACTGCGCTCATGGAGGAAAAGCTTTTCCTTCCTCCATGACTGCGCTGGTGTCGCTGGCTCACTAAACTTGCACTTGAATTTCCTAGCAGCTTGAGAGTAGCGATGGCACGTCCAGACCGTGACCAGCTTCGTCGCCCGACGTCGCATTGCAGGAGTCCTCGCGCTCGGAAGATCCGGTGTCGAGGCCACCGTCGTAGTAGGCAATGGCGCCGGCAGTGCGAGCCCTCGGCAGCATGTCACGCTCATCGGAGCTTAAATCACTAAAATTGAGCCCAGCATCGTGAGCCAATGTGTCGTCAGGGTCGTCAACTAGTTGGTTCATTGCGACGTGCATCGACGATCACTGTGTTGACCATACTTCTGCTTTCACACTGCCGTCGGCTCTGTCTTGGCTGTTTCTGGCCGCGCGCATGAAAAGCCGTAGCGCCGTCTGCGGGCGCCGTTTTACTTACTCACCGGCGGTACGTCAAGATATGGCCATGACATCACCACTCCTCGCTCTGGGCGCGATTTGAATTGCGTTAGAGGTACGCAGACGCTTCAGACGCAATTTTCTCTTAAAATAAGTCTTTTCATCTTTTCTTGGCACGAAAGAAGCGTTTCGCGATTTCTAGTATCATATTTTAACAGTCAACGTTGAAATAATATTTGCCTTTAGTGTCCCTTTAAGCCTTTATCGAAACTAAAAAATGCAAAAAAGTGTACGCCAAAGAATATTGTTTACATTCCTGAGCCCACTTGGAATTTTGAATCACATTAATCTTAATCATTAGGTGCGAGCACCATTTAGTGAATGAGGAAGGACAGAAATAATTGGCTAAAAGGACAGACACGAAGGAATACAATCGTGATGACAAAGGCAGCTGTCATCCAATGTCATTGCGACCGTTTTGCTCGGTGTTTTCATGTGCGCGCTTTTAGTGGCAATTATGTCTCATGGCAAGTGCCAACTACGACAAGAACTAGTTCTTTGCACACATATTAGGCCTTTGACCTGACAAGCATTTTCTTAAAGCAAGCTTTTTCTTGTCAATGTTGATTTCCTTCTTCAAACATATACTTAAGGGGAAATGCATTCCAGAAATCTATTTGCAAATAGTAAGATAAGTGGATGAAATTTACACATTCATTAGCACCTGATCTATTTCAGAGTATGTGTTTAGTTTATCAAAATATTTTTCTGCGCCCCCTGATGGCGGAAAAAGTATGATCTCTTGTGCAAGTTTATAACTTCATATTGACTAAGTGTGTTACAAAAAAGCCTTCGTTGTTCCACAATGCAGAAGGATGTGTAGAACAAGAGTATCTGGGTCTTTTAATTTAAAGCAATTTTGGTTATGTGCATTTTGAGAAGCTATTTGACAAAGTTACCATTACTGCCCGAGTTTTTTTTTAAATTTTGAGTGTTCTTTTGTGCTACTACCAGTAGTCGCGGTTGTGCTGGTTTACGTTTACACAAGTAATTATTAATATTTGATTCGCCATTGTGGTGAAAAAAAGTTCAAACCTTCAAATTGCCATTAATTTATTTGAAGCGCTTTCTTTACAGCTATTACCATTAAAGCCCATTGCTCATGCTTATCAAATCAACAAGACAAAACTTAATTTGGTAATAAATGGAGCTCGTGGTTGCAGTCAGGACAAGCCCACTCTGCAGTTTTACTTCACTTTTGATTACCCAAGATTATCGTTACCCAAAAATTGATTGCTTGCTTCTGCAGCGTCCAGTAGCTAGCGCAAATAACTTGAGAACTGTCTGGCAGGGCAATGGCGTGCCACACTGCATCACACGCATCAGTGCCACATTTTTGGACTTCAGATGGAGTCAACTTCCATCTGAAATAATAGCGGACAATGCTTCAAAAACAACCGTGAATTATCACAAAATGCATACCTTTGTCATATATACTCTAATAAAAAAACTATGGCGGCACTTGCAGCCATTTTGGCTACGAAACGTGAGTAAGGGCGAGTGCAGCAGCTGGCACAGTCATTCGCTGCTCTCATTAGCAGTTCTCTTTCATGGAAGAGAAGTCCGAGTGGTTATAACTTGGCACGAAAGACAATTCAGGTAGCACTTTATTTTAATAGTAGTCATTATTTGGTGTCAGAAATAATTCCTGTGTTCACGGTGACGGTGCTCTAGCAGACGAGCCCGTCAAGCCAGGTGGCTGCGGTCATCCATTGGCCAGTCAGTTGTATGGTGGATGAGCGACGACCTGCGCTGTACATCGTCGACTGGCAAGTGTGAATCGCGTCACTTAATACACGGAAATCTGCAACAATAACAACAATATAGTTCTGGTATGCTAAACATAATAAAAGGTTGCAGCGAGGAGTATCAGTACAAAATACAGGTGCTATGCGTGTTTTACTTCGATTGACAGCGAACGGTGGCAACAATGCTGTATGTAGGACAGTGGTGTTGACAGATGTGACAAAATTAATGTCACAATGCTGTCGTACACAATTCTGTGGTGATGACCCACTCATTTCGACCGAAACATGGTATGTTTGAGAACGGTCATATGTTCACTTGAAACCACGCACACTATAGGAGCGCTGTCACAGGGTCAGAGCTGCAGTTGACTGTTGCGTCCACGCGGAAATCCCTGCTACATCTCCACATGGACATCGGAATATGGCAGCTCATAAGTGTATTATATGTGTATATATGTCATAAGTGTAAGACTGTGTATTATATGTCCTACCCATGCAAGAGAATACTACACAGAGCACGTACACAAAGCACATATTTATGAATTGCATGCTCATGTATATACACAAACACGCACATGTGTCGAGTCTGATAAAACACAGGCTCCCCTCACAAACAGGAATAAGGCATCCTACTAGAGGTTCTTTCATCTCATCACAGGTCCTGGCAAGAAATCGATACGCTTTCAGAAATCTTGAATAAATACAGTTCTAAAGAAAAAAAATGCAGCGTCTCCAACGAAGCATACAAAAGCTTATTTTTAGCATGATCGATTTACCAGAAATAAAGGCCTGCAGGCGTGTATTGGGCACTGAAGTACAGTTAAACCTGGATGTAACCAAATTAACAAATCCCGAAAAACTTCGTTATAAAGAGGATTTAGTTATATGCAGGTTCGGCACGAAAATTCGAAAAATAAATGCTTACCGTATTTACTCGATTCTAGCGCTCCCTCGATTGTAATGCGCACCCGTTTTCTGTTTTCGTCGACGCACTCATCCTTCGAATGTCACACCAGGTACTGGATGCAGGTCGTTTCGCACAAGCGCGAAACGTCAGAAATGAAGAGCGAGCGACACGATGGCGTCGTATAGTGTCAGGTTAGTGAAGTGAAGCGCAGAGATTTTCACAGTAACCAAAGAGTGGCGCTGCCAGCGCATTGAAAATAAAAACTTTTTTTTTTCCTTTCGGCAACATCAGCTGGAAAAGGAGAGTGCCGGCTTGGTGGGCTAGGCCAGCTGCAGCAAGTGGCGGGATCAGGTTTGAATGAAGGGAGGGGGAAAGGTCACACCCGCGGCGGCAAGATCGCCGGGTCGATGGATGCAGGACCGCCCCACGCATGCTCGCACACACGCACATGTGCTCTCACTTTGCAGTTGCCGTGAATTCGAGCGCGTCAAGTGCGCCGCCGCCGCTTCACATTCCGTCATGGCGAAGGTGTTTCCGGTTGCTGCTCGTGCTAAAATGACAAAATTTGGGGCAAAATCTAGGTTGTCGGAGGGGAAAATTCGTTATTTCGAGGTGGTCTCCCTCCCGCTGTCACTTCGTTACGTAGAGCAGGGGTTCTCCAGTACGTTCATCCCAGGGAACCCTGCTAAGCTCCATAAAGTGCCAAGGAACCTCCCCCCCCTCCCCCGAATTAACCGAATGTCGAATTATCTAGGGTATCAAGAAAACAAACAAATGCTTCACTACGTCAACACGATTTTATTTACTCAATGAATCGTCAAATCTTGTTTCTATTTAGCACAAGACCAGCGCGGAAGCTGAAATTCTCTTCATCTCATGACTGATTAGCGCTAGCAGCGGCGAAGGCCTTGCGACATCCTTCGCGACGCGCGTTTTCATCTGAGACGCGCTTTGCAACAACGCACGGGGCGCACATCCCGATTATTTTTTCGCCACTCAGCTGCTCGCCAACAAATTGTCTGTCCATCGCGATGTAGCTGGTGCTTTTTATCTTCGACAGCTGTGCACTGAGTCAAAGCGAAACTGCTGCTTTCCGCAACCGCTGTGGACGAAACTGCGGCCGCTATCGACGCGATCATGGACCGGGACCTTGCGGTTCAGAAGGCAGGCGGCTGACACACGCACCAAGTCAAAACGAAACTACCTTTCGCTGCAAAAAGTGCGGATGAAACTGCAGTCGCTATCGACAGAGGCGACTACGCAGTTGTGAAGGCACGCAGCCGACGCGCGCATCGAGTGAAAACGAAACTACTATTTGCCGCAACCGCTGCGGACGAAACTGCGGTGGTTATCGACATGATCAGAGATAGCGACTCATCGACTACGCACTTACGGAGGCACGCGGCTAGCCACCAACGCGGTGTTACTCGTGGCGATAAATGCAAGAATAAAGGCTTTAAGGGCACAATTAGGCACGAAGCGCTTTGGCGTTGCTGTCAGTCACGTGCCGCGTACGATTGCCGTTGAGGACCACGGCGATGCGGACTGCGCCGCTTCGTTTCGGTTGGACGCTACGCCGTTCTTGCTCTTCTGCGGCGCGCATTTGCGGTGCATTTGCGGTGATCCTGCGGTGCTCCAACGTATAGGTCAGTGCGCACGCTATCGGCACCTACCCTATTTACAAATAGGAGAAAGGTGCATGGTGGTAAGCTACGGCCTCCGAGATTCAAGTGCGAAAGCTTAGGCGCGCTGCCCGTTCTGAGAGGTTGGGTGGCTACAAGCTGCTTCCGTTCGCCGTTTTAGACACTTGTTGAGAGCGGGACCAGGAAAAATTTATCAGTGGCTCACGGAACCCGTAGGTTCTGCAGAACCAACTTTGAGAACCCATGACGTAGAGGTCTACAATACATGTGTTTTTATGGAGTAATGGCAGGAAATAGAAAAACTTCGTTATATCCAAGAATTCGTTATATGGAGTTTTGTTATAAGCAGGTTTAACTGTAGTACAATTGTGCCTCTAATTTGTGGTGCTTGAAACCCATGGCCATTACCAAATACACATGCCTAATTGGCTCATTCGTGGGATCTCACAGAAGGGAGCCAATGGGGGTTGCAGATTTCTATTATCTTCCATGTAAGTGGTACCATTAGCATTGCAAAAGTGCAGTAAAGCAGTGCCCATCTCTTACCAACTGGAAGTGCTACCATAGAAAGCCGAGAGATTTTGACATGATGAGGCTCATGGACCTAAACAGTGTTATGGACAGTTGCTAGCAAGAAAAAAAATGGCGATACATTCATTCGACAGCCATGCAAATGACCGAGCCTTGAGAGTGTGCAATGCTGAGCGTGTACTAGGGATACCTCTACAAAGTGGGTTCCGCGGAACCCAGGGGTTCCGCAGGCCCCTCCTCGGGGTTCCGCGAGCCACAGATAAATTTTCCCAATTGGCTAAATGGCGAAAGCGAGGTGCAGTCGATGCAAAGAACCTCCATTACCCATTCCCGAGTGTCAAAAAGCACCATCGCATTGCGTAACAGGAACGCACGAACTGCGCAATAAATCCGCCGGCAGTTGTATGTAGCTACCCAGCCTCCGAAAATGGGCAGCGTGCTTAAGCTTTTGCCCATGAATCTCGGAGGCCGTAACTTACCACCATGCGCATTTCTCCCGTTTGTAGATAGGGGCCGATAGCGTGTGTGCTGATGTATACGTCGGAGGATTACAAGAATAAATCTGCAGGGCACCACAAATGCGCAACGCAAAAGAGCAAACACGGCGCTAGCATCCAACCGAAATGACGCGGCGGAGTCCGCATCCGTCTGCATCGCCATTTGTCGTAAGCGGAAGTCGTACGTGAGACCTATCTGACAGCAACGCCGGAATGCTTCGTGCCTAATTGTCTTTATCGTGGCACATAACACCACGTAGGCGGCTGGCCGCGTGCCTTCGTAAGTACGTACACACCATCCATGGTCGCGTAGATAGCGGCCGCGGTTTCATCTGCAGTGACAAACAGTAGTTTCGTTTTGACTTGGTGCACGCATCGGCCGCTTGCGTTCAAAGCTGCATAGTTGCCATCCATGATCGCGCCGATAGCGACCACACATGTTTTATCTGCACATGTTGCAGCAAACCATAAATTCATTTTGACTTGGAGCGTGCGTCGGCCGCCTGCTTTCTGAACCGTAAGGTCGCTGTCCATGATCGCATCGATAGCGGCCACGCTTTTGTCTGTACATGTTGCAGCAGACCGTATTTTCGCTTTGATTCAGTGCAAATCTGTTAAAGTGCACCGGCTACATCGCGATGGATGGACAATTTCTTGGTGAGCAGCTCACGGGTGACAAAATAATCGGGATTTACGCGTGGTAGGGAAGCGCGTGTCCGAGATGTAGACGCGAGCCGCAGCCTCGCTGCAAGGACTATATAACGAGTCACAAGATGACGAGAATTGCAGCTTCCGCACTGCTCTTGTGGAAAATAGAAACATGATTTGCTGATTCATTGAGTGAATAAAAGTGTGTTGACGTAGTAAGCATTTGCTTATTGTTTTCTTGATGCCCTCAATAACTCGACATTCGGTTAATTCGAACATTTCTTTTCGGTCTCGAGAAATCCGAATTAACAAGGTTTTACTACTCAAAGTAGAGTCGGCACTAATTCTAAGACCTCTGGTGATGAAATGTTACAATTAAGTGTCCCCATGCGATAAGCACTGAAAACTGCCATTCTTTGCCATTCTTTATCAGCATATGTCTTGGTTGTAATGCTGTCTTGTCTTGGCTCATACTATTGCACCCAGTTTGTTGCGCAATACTATTGCGCTGAGCCTAGCCTCTTAGCCTCTCTATTAGGAAGGGGGGGGGGGGGAGGTCCTCGGCACTTCATAGAGCTTAGCAGGGTTCCCTGGGACCAACATGCTTGAGAACCCCTGCTCTAGAGCCTTGAGATTTCAATATAATGCACATCAGCTACTCTGAGCAGCAGTGAAAACGCTATGGGTCGTGTCTCAGCCAACCGGCAAGGAAAACCAGCTGGGATTCTCCATTGTCCACCATTTACCACACACAATGTTGAGTCAATGGAAGCTTCACAGAAAGATTAACAGCAATAAGCACACAATAGGTGGGCCCTCCTGAAGCCTGTGGAAAAAGCAACCGAGTGGCTGACATGCTGCCCCGATGGACATTGGAGAGACGCAGTATAGTTCTTGCTGTGGTGTTCACTTTTTTTTTACTTGGTGGTTTCACACTGTTGCCACAAAGTTGCAGAGAACTTGTGCAAACTTTGCGCATGCTCACTTGTAGATTACCACATGGCAACAATCTTGCGGCGGCACATATTGTACTACGAACAGATTAGTTAGTTTTACCAGCGGAAGCTCTGAATTTCACTACCTTGCACCATAATACAGAAGATCTTATGTTTCAAGTAATCAATTTTGCATATATAGCATAGAACCGCCGCGGTGGCCCAGTCGGCTAAGGCGTTGCGCTGCTGAGCACAAGGTCACGGGATCAAATCCCGGCCGCGGCGGCCGCATTTCGATGGAGGCGAAATGCAAAAACGCCCATGTGCTTGCGTTGTATAGCACGTTAAAGAACCCCAGGTGGTCAAAATTAATCCGGAGCCCTTCATTACGGCATGCATGCCTCACAATCACAACTGGTTTTGGCACGTAAAACCCTAGAAAGAAGAATAATATATAGCATAGAATAAAACATTTTGGCAACATGCTGTGGTCTCAACCATAAGCACAACAAAGGCAAGGAGGCAATGGCCTGATCAACAACTGCAATGCACACTTGTGCAGCTTAATATACACCTTACGCAGCTAACACCAAATATTGTACACACAGAAATGGATTTATTAGCAAATAAACTGATTTGGGTTTATTAGGTTTTAAATCATGGTTGAAAGACATGGGTAGAAACCATGGCAGAAAAAATTTCGACTTGACCGAAATTCGAGATAGCAGAGTTCGAGTTGTATACGAGTTGACTTTCACTATCTCAATGATGGGTCGTCCAAATGTTCAAAGGGATGCTGCAGTTGAGGGCTGCCGATTAATTTTGACTACCGTGGTTCTCGTTATGTACACCAAAAGAATTAGGCACAAGCATCATTGCATTTCACACCCATCGGAATGTGGCTACAGCGGCCACGAATCAATCTGTGGCTATCAGCAGTGCCCACGCACACCCACTTTAGCTGTAAGTTATAAAAAAAATTTTATATCTTTGGTACAGCTCCGGCAGCCACTTCTGGAGAAGCTTGGCAAGGCTTTTCTTTGGAGTGGCACACGTCGTGGCAAGCACCATTTCCGTAAAGCACCTGGATTCAAAACTGCTACTCAAAAGTCTTTGAAATACGTGATACAAGTAACATCTAAATTTCATCGCAGCCTAGGCAGAGGTCCTTCAACTGAATGGTAGAATTGATACTTCTCCGCACAATCATCACATTTCTGACATACATTTCACACTGTGGTGAAATCGCGAGCAAACTTAACTTAATCCCATTTTCCATGCTCTGAAATATTCTGAGCACGGCTGTACATACACACTTTGTCACTGCAGGCACTGCTCTGCCACTGCTAGAAGAGCTAGGCCTAGCCAGATTTCACTTGAACAGAAGCAAGAATCGCGAACGGCATTGACACTCACCAAGAATCACACTTTACTGCTGCTTTCATTACTGCTGCTGGAGCCGCATTTGCTCGGTCATGTCTTCAGCAGTATGGACTCTTTGAACCGAGCCACTTTGTGCAGCGGCTGCTGTAGTACTGGTGACTACTGGAAAGGTGAACTTGCTGACTCCTTTCAGGGGAGCCACTGGTATTAGACACTGCCGAGTGTTGACAGGGTATACAAACTTCAGGTGTTGAAGCAATATTGAATTGTGCCGTACGGCCTGCTGTAGCGGTACATCAGGTAATTCGGTTGGCTGCAGTGGTCTGCGTGTGTTGCTTCAAAAAACATGTCTTGTTCTTTGTCGCAGGAGAAACGGCTCTCTGGACATGATTAAGAGAGATACATGTTCTTAACATTGCAGCCAAGATTTAAGGGGGAGGGCTAAAATGGTGTGGCTACATTACAAGAAGAGATGAAGGCTGCATTGGCAGGAATGCGGAACCGATGTTGTTGGCAAGAGGAAATACTGTAATTCCCTAGATATTAACGAGCGCTTTCTGAAAACATTTACTAAAAAATTACACGCACGTTAGAATCGAATACGAAACCAAACCTGCAATAGTGACACGCTATCGTCATTGGCATCCAAGATTATTCTTATCCAAACCAATCCATAGATAGATTGCATCTTTAGAAATGGCGGCATTGTTCGTGCCTGCATTGCAAGTTTGTTTAAAAAATATGTCACAAATGCCACAAACAGCACTGAAGGTGAGATGCTATGGGTTGATACAGCGATAGGAATCCCCAATGCTGATGATAAGCGACGCTCGGTCCATTTATCTAACCTAAATTGGTCGATAATACTAAGGCGAAACGCTTGGTAAACAATTCAAAAAATAAATTAACTGGAAGCAGGCCGTTCTAACATCCTCACCTACATGCTGCGCAGAGAAGGCAAAACAAAGAGCTTTTTGCACACCATTGCAATTGTTTAGTTCAATAATTTTTTTCTTGTTTAAAACAAAATTTGCCCTCTTGAAATTTTCTGCGCAAGTATCCAACAAAGCATAATATAAATTCCCTATATGCGATATTTTTACTCGGACCACTACATTGTGCAATCAGTGATGCAATACAAGCCAAAATGCATTTTTTTCCCAAGATTGTAAAATTTTTTCAGAAAGTTAGGGTTTTATTTGTTCTCTAGTTCCACTTCTGCGAGTTTCATTTTTGCGCACACAGTTCAAAGCGCCCTCAAGGCATAACAGGAAACAATCTCTCGAGGAAGTACTTCCCACACTGAGTATGATAAATGAATGTACGTGGTTTACTGGCGCAAGGGCCAGGTATGGCCAAAGAGCGCCATGCCAGTGTTAGTGAGTTCGTAGTGGAGTGATGAATTCTGATAGGTACATCATACGTGGCTGTAAAGGGGCCTAAAAATTAGTTGCTGTAAAATGCATAAGATCTACATGCAATAAGATTATGGCAATAAGTAATGAAGTGTACTATGACCATGATAAATGTACTGCAAAATATTGCTACGATAAACAAATAGAAATTGACAAGAAGCACAACTACCTAGACAGAGCCCTTCAACCACAAGGGCGTGGAGTCATGTGCTATAAAAAACTATCACAGCGGCATCCTCTAGAAAGAGAATGCGCTATGAACTTATTGGACTAATAACATGTAGCACAACATTGTTGAAAAGCCGAGGACTGCTTTGGCGTTAAGAAGCGGTTCTTCACCAATAAACATCATGGGATGAAGAAAGCTATGATAGCGGTATGCCACAGGAAAATGTTTTCTTATCTCCGCTTCGGCTTCCCAACACTCCAACAGGACGTGGAGGACAGTCAGCCTCTTTCCACATCTACCACAAGTTGGTGGTTCATCACCAGTAAGCAAATATTGTGGGTGACATACGTGTGTCCTATTCTAAGACGACAGAATAGGACATCAATTCGTTGTGTTTTCGTAGCCGAGGGCCAGAAACCTAACTGTGGCTTAATCACATGGAGCTTATTATTATTAGTTTCAGCGTCCAACAAGCGTTGCCAGTGGCTTCGCAGTTTCTTTTGCAAGAAAGGCTTCAAATCTGTTGTAGGAATAGCAGCTGTAGAGTTAATAGCATGTGATGTGACTGATGTGGCCATTTTGTCTACTAGCACATTCCCCTCGATACCTCTATGGCCAGACACCAAGCATATTGCCACGTGTACTTGTTTATCTTTCACCGGTGACAGCTCTTCACCGGCTAACAAATGTTATCGTTATCGCTCGGCGCAGGACGCGCCTGTATCGGAAGTTTCTAGAACGTTATCGATGCTTCTTTCCGTTGCCTCTTTTCACCGACGCTTATGTTATCTGATTGTATGACCGACGCGAATTGTCTAGAACTTTCTGGAAGACCCGCGGGCATCAGGGATTAATCTGGAACCTTCGATGACTCAGGTATAAAAGCCGATGCGTTTCGCCGCTGATGAGATTTTCGACGACCGCCGACTGTGTTCGCCGCTTTCGTTGTGCTTTGAGTGTAGCTTGCTTTTGTGGGCACAGGTTCGCCCAATAAAGAATCAGTTTCGTCATACACAGTTTTACGACTGTTTTCTTAAGCGTCACTACTACGTGACATTCTGGTGGAGGTGCTTTTGTGTCCATGCAGCGGACGCCCCCGCAAAGCCGCGACCCAAGCCCGAAACCGAAGGACGAGACCAACGTCGCCAAGGACCAGCGAGCTAGCCGTAGGCAGCAAGGTCTTTTGCCAGAATACGGACTTCTTCCCGAGAAGACCACAGCGATCAAGGCCAAGTCAACGACCCCAATGGCAGCCCCAGCATCCCCCATCCTGCTGCAGCAACCTCGGGAGCCACCGACCTTCCGTGGATCATCAGCTGAAGACCCTGAAACATGGCTGGAGACGTACGAGAGGACCGCGACATTCAACAAATGGAGCGACGATGACAAGCTGCGCCATGTCTATTTTTCGTTGGATGACGCTGCTCGGACATGGTTTGAGAACAGGGAGACCACCCTGGTGACTTGGGACCTATTTCGCGAGAACTTCGTAGGGACCTTCACGAGTGTCGTACGAAAAGAAAGGGCTGAAGTTCTCCTGGAAACCAGAGTTCAATTGCCGAACGAGAGCATCGCGATCTTCACGGAGGAGATGACTCGCCTCTTCCGCCACGCCGACCCCGACATGTCTGAAGAAAAGAAAGTTAGGTTCTTGATGCGGGGCGTCAAAGAGCATCTATTCACTGGATTGATGCGCAACCCGCCCAAGAGTGTGGCAGAATTTGTTTCGGAGGCGACAACGATTGAGAAGACGCTTGAAATGCGAGCCAGGCAATACAACCGCCGTGCGCTGACAAACTACGCTGAAGCTCAAGCTCTAGGCGCCGACGACCTGCACGAGACGATCAGAGCGGTTGTACGGGAAGAACTACAGAAATTATTCCCAAGGTCGCAGCCTCAGGTGACTTCAATCGCTGACATAGTTAAAGAAGAGGTTCAGCGATCACCGGAAGTGCCAGAAGTTCCGACATCGCCTCAACTACAGCCGCAAGCGATGACCTACGCCGCCGTCGCCCGTCGTCAAGGCCCCCCTCCGCGCTCGCGCCAGGGCCCCGTAACGCTGCAGTTCCGTCGTCCACCGCCGCCGCCGCCAGCACGCCCGCCCGTTGCCCAGCGCAGCTACCAGCGGAAGACGGACATTTGGCGCGCCCCCGACCACCGCCCGCTCTGCTATCACTGCGGGGAAGCCGGCCATGTCTACCGCCGATGCCCATACCGCGAGATGGGCCTACGAGGGTTCGCCGTCAACGCGCCACGTCCACAGCTTGGCGAGCGACCACGCGACATCGCTGACTACCTCGCCGGAGCCCAGTGGCAACCACGACGACCCTCACGCTCGCCGTCACTAGGACGTTACCTGTCGCCGCAGCACCGACCATACACTGGCCCAGCCCGGGGCCGGTCCGTGAGCCCCTATCCAGGAAACTAAAGGCAGCAACCGATGGAGGTGCGGTTGCTGTACGACGCAATTCCGAAGATCCTCCGCCGCCGACGAAGATTCGCGAATCTTCACGACGAGATATCAGCACGCCGCCTGGAAAGAGCCTTCACGACAACACTTCGCCGCCGAAAGAAGACCTGCCGACGCGACGTAGCAGCAGCGGAGCAAGCCGACGCAGCCGTGATCCGACGCCACGACTTAGACGTGGTAATCGATGGTCATAGCGTCACCGCTCTCGTCGACACTGGAGCTGACTATTCCGTCTTCAGTGGCCCGTTCGCCGCCAAGTTGAAGAAGGTGAGGACGGCCTGGCAAGGACCCGATATCCGGACAGCGGGAGGCCACCTAATAACGCCGGCTGGAATCTGCACAGCGCGAGTCACGGTTAACAATCGCACTTACCCGGCGAGCTTCGTAATCATGCAGCACTGCTCCAGGAACGTCATCCTAGGCATGGACTTTCCAAACCAACATGGTGCAGTCATCGATTTAAGGTCCAAGTCGATAACGCTTTCAACGCACAACGCGATACCACCGGATACAGATATCAGTTACCATGCCTTGAATGTGCTAGAAGAACAAGTCACCGTTCCGCCTCGCTCCAGTGTAATGATTTCCGTCGGTGCCGAAGTGCCTGCAGATATGGAGGGCGTCATCGAGGGCGATCATCACATACTGCTCGATCGTGAAATTTGCGTCGCTAGAGGCATAGCTGAGCTATGTGAAGGGAAAGCAAGAGTGATGCTCACGAACTTCAGCGACGAATACAAGCACATTAACAAAGGCACAACGGTCGCCTACATCGACGAAATAGTACAAGCCAGCAGTGCTTTTGCCTTCACAGATTCTAGTGCACCTGCAACGAAGACTGTAGTACTTGAACCAACTTTCGACGTCAATCAGAACCTTCCCTGGCATAAGAAAGAACAGCTAAAAGCTCTGCTCCTGCAATACAAGGACTGCTTCTCGTCGTCGTCAAAAGTTCGACAAACCCCGGTCGCCAAGCACCGCATCATAACCGACGAATATGTCCGCCCACTCCGTCGGAGCCCATACCAAGTTTCGGCGCACGAACGCGAGGCCATAAGGCAACAAGTCAACGAAATGCTACGTGACGACATCGTCCAGCCGTCCAAGAGTCCCTGGGTGTCCCCCGTGGTGTTAATGAAGAAGAAGGATGGAACCCAACGTTTTTGCGTCGATTATCGTCGCCTCAACAAAATCACAAAGAAGGACGTATACCCTCTCCCACGGATTGACGACGCCTTGGATCGACTCTACAACGCAAAGTATTTTTCGTCGATGGACCTCAAAACCGGCTACTGGCAAATCGAAGTCGACGAGTGAGACCGGGAGAAGACTGCCTTTATAACACCAGACGGACTGTTCGAGTTCAAGGTGATGCCGTTTGGTCTTTGTTCGGCACCTGCGACTTTCCAACGGGTCATGGATACAGTACTGGCAGGCTTGAAGTGGCAGACTTGCCTCGTCTATTTGGACGACGTCGTTGTGTTTGCCTCAAGCTTCGAGGAACACCTCCGGCGCCTTGAAACAGTTCTTCCAGCTATCAAGACCTCCGGACTCACGTTGAAGCCAGAAAAGTGCCGCTTCGCATACGAGGACCTCTTGTTTTTGGGCCATGTCATCAACAAGTCTGGAGTGTGCCCTGACCCACAGAAAACGGCGGCCATCACTGACTTTCCTCCGCCCGCCGACAAGAAGGCAGTGCGTAGATTTCTTGGCCTGTGCGCCTATTACAGGCGCTTCGTCAAGGATTTTTCACGGATCGCCGAGCCACTGACGTACCTCACGAAGGCCGACCTCGAGTTCAAGTGGGAGACGCCACAAATCGAAGCATTTGAAGAACTGAAGCGACGCCTGCAATCGCCGCCCATTCTTGCGCATCTCGACGAAAACGCCGATACCGAAGTCCACACTGACGCAAGCAGCGTAGGACTCCGCGCCGTGCTTGTGCAGAGGACTGACGGACTAGAAAGGGTTGTAAGTTACGCTAGCCAGTCGCTATCGAAGGCGGAATCAAATTATTCCACAACAGAAAAGGAGTGCCTCGCCATCATCTGGGCTACATCAAAGTTTCGCCCCTACCTCTATGGCAGGCCCTTCAAAGTTGTGAGCGACCACCACGCCTTGTGTTGGCTAGCTAACTTGAAGGATCCTTCAGGTCGCCTCACACGATGGAGTCTGAGACTTCAAGCATTCGACATCACTGTCGTCTACAAGTCCGGCCGAAAGCACTCTGACGCCGACTGCTTGTCTCGTGCCCCCGTCGAACCGCCGCCACAGGACGACCAGGATGACGACACTTTCTTGGGACCCACCAGTGCCGACGAATTCGCCGAACAACAGCGAGCCGACCCGGAACTAAGGAGCCTTGTAGACTACCTAGAAGGCAAGACCGTCACTGTGCCGAAGGTGTTCAGGCGAGGATTGGCATCGTTTTTCTTGCAAAATGACATTCTCCTAAAGAAGAACTTTTCGCCTCTCCGAGCCAACTACCTCCTCGTGGTACCCTCAGCGTTGCGTCCAGAGCTTCTGCAAGCTCTCCATGACGACCCAACGGCTGGACATCTCGGTTTTTCCCGCACGCTCGCGAGGATACAAGAAAAATACTCCTGGCCTCGCCTCTCTGCCGACGTCGCCCATTACGTAAGGACATGCCGAGACTGTCAGTGACGCAAAACACCGCCGACAAGGCCAGCCGGACTTCTACAGCCGATCGAACCACCGCGCCGACCATTCCAGCAGATCGGGATGGACTTACTTGGGCCTTTTCTGACGTCGACGTCCGGGAATAAATGGATCGTCGTAGCTACGGACTACCTCACCCGCTACGCCGAAACAAAAGCCTTGCCAGTGCCTCCGAGGTAGCCCGATTCTTCGTTGAGAACATTCTCCTGCGTCACGGTGCTCCAGAAGTCCTCATCACCGACAGAGGCACGGCCTTTACGGCAGAACTAACTCAAGCCATCCTGCGATACAGCCAGACAAGCCATCGCCGGACCACCGCCTACCACCCGCAGACGAATGGCCTCACCGAGCGCCTAAATAAGACCATCGCCGACATGCTGGCAATGTACGTCGACGTCGAACACAAGACGTGGGATGCCATCCTTCCGTACGTGACCTTCGCATACAACACGGCCGTGCAAGAAACGACGCACATGGCGCCGTTCAACCTGGTCTACGGAAGGAACCCGGCAACGACGCTTTACGCCATGCTACCGGACGTCACCGATGAAGAAAATCTAGACGTTGCCACCTATTTGCAGCGTGCCGAAGAAGGTCGACAGCTCGCCCGCCTGCGCATCAAGAACCAGCAGAGGACCGACAGCCGACACTACAATCTTCGACGACGCAACGTGGAGTACCAGCCCGGCGACCGTGTTTGGGTCTGGACTCCGATACGCCGGCGAGGACTTGCGAGAAACTGTTACGACGCTATTTCGGACCCTACAAGATTATCCGACGGATTGGCGCACTGGACTATGAGGTCGTTCCAGACGGCATTTCGCAGTCACAGCGGCGCCGCGCACGACCCGAGGTCATCCACGTGGTGCGTCTTAAGCTTTTCTACGTCCGCTGACGAACTTAGGTACTTCGTTGCTTTGTTATTTTTATTGTCTTTATTACGCGTGGTTTATGTTTTCGGATTCGTGTTCGTTAGTAGCATCGGGACGATGTTTTTTAAGGGGAGGGTGTTGCCACGTGTACTTGTTTATCTTTCACCGGTGACAGCTCTTCACCGGCTAACAAATGTTATCGTTATCGCTCGGCGCAGGACGCGCCTGTATCGGAAGTTTCTAGAACGTTATCGATGCTTCTTTCCGTTGCCTCTTTTCACCGACGCTTATGTTATCTGATTGTATGACCGACACGAATTGTCTAGAACTTTCTGGAAGACCCGCGGGCATCAGGGATTAATCTGGAACCTTCGATGACTCAGGTATAAAAGCCGACGCGTTTCTCCGCTGATGAGATTTTCGACGACCGCCGACTGTGTTCGCCGCTTTCGTTGTGCTTTGAGTGTAGCTTGCTTTTGTGGGCACAGGTTCGCCCAATAAAGAATCAGTTTCATCATACACAGTTTTACGACTGTTTTCTTAAGCGTCACTACTACGTGACTTCATTACAAGCTGGTTAGATATATACGCTCTGCATCGAGTGGAATAGAGCTCAATGAGTACTGGATTTTTCTGTTTACAGGGTGACTTCAAGGCTTTTACGACGCTTTGGGAGTCTGTAAATATGATTGTTTTTTGAAGTTTTGATTTCTTTATGTGCTTTACAGCTGACAATAGTGCATAGGCCTCAGCCATAAATATACTTGTTGCTGGGTGGAGTACACCGGATTCCGAAAAAGATGGACCAACGGCTGCATAAGATACCGTAGCATGTGACTTAGAAGAGTCTGTGTAAAATTCTGCTGTGCACGAGTACTTGGGCTGGAGTTCTACAAAATGCATTCGGATTTCGACCTCTGAAGCGTGCTTTGTAACTTTTACAAAAGATATATCACATTCTATTACCTGCCACTCCCAAGGTGGTAACAGCTTGGCTCAAGGCATTAAGTGATGTTGGAGGAGTGGGATATCCATTTCTTCGCTAAGCTACCTGACACGCAGTGAGAAAGGCTGTCTTAAAGAGGGACGATTGTGAAAAAGTGTAGCACACATCATATCGTTATTGGTGTTAGAACACGGATGCTGATGATTAGAGTGGACTTTGAGAAAATATGTGAGGCTGGTGTATGTTCTCTGCAGATGGAGTGACCACTCATTTGATTCGATGTATAAACTTTCAATAGGGCTTGATCTGAAAGCCCCAGTGGCCAGGCTGATACCCAGATGGTGGACAAGATCCAGCATCTTCAGCGCACTAGGGGCGGCAGAGTGATATACCGCGCTACCATAGGCCAATCATGCTCGAATGAGACTCTTGTAAAGATTCATTAAACACTTTCTGTCGCTGCCCCATGTTGTGCGAGATAAAAATTTTAGCAAGTTCATTGTGTTTAGGCATTTCACCTTGAGATATTTTATGTGTGGAATGAAAGTAAGTTGAGAGTCAAGTACAATGCCTAAAAATTTATGCTCTTTGTTCACAGGTATTTGTTGCCCATACAGTTCTACACAAGGATCTGGAACCAGGCCTCTCTTTCTTGTATAAAGAGCACAAGAACTTTTGTGGGGGTTCATTTTGAACCCGTTTTCATCAGTCCACTTGGACACTTTGTTCAAGCCCTGTTGTAGGATAGCAAATTAATAGACAGCGATACGAAGTAAGGATGTTAGTTTTATCGGCCGTATAAAGTTGTAAATATGCGTTTACTAACTAAAGCACGGTGTCACGCGCGCACAGGTTACATGAACACAGCTCGCTCGATGACCGCGGGCAAATTGACCTTCGCGCTGTCTATTCTCTCGTTTCAACGCAACCGTCAAGAAAAAAAATGTCACAGTTTTGCCCTAAGGGCGAAGCAATGAATGCGATAGCAACACAGCAATGTCATACGAAGTAAGGTGAGCGGCTTTGGTAGCAACAACACGCAGAACTGTTGTCGACGCCATCGGCGTTTTGCCCGCGTTAGCTCAAAATGCGTGCGGCGTTGGTGACTGTTGCTGGAGCCTCTGATATAAATAGGCACTTGGTGCCACAGCTAAACGTCGCCTCCCTTCCCTCCCCCTCCCCCACGGCCTCTCGCGCGTCCGAAGAAGGCGCGTTTGCTCTACATATATGGTGATTGTAAAGGAGAAAAGAGACGCCTACTTCTGCAGCCCTTAAGCGAGCACGGCGCAGAACGCGCGTTTGTTCTCCGCCGTGCGTTCACTCCCCGTGAAAGACGCGCCCCTCGCGCCCTTTCACTCGCACATACAGCGTTCGGCGCGCGGCGACGATTTCATCTCCAAATGACGTCATACGGAACCTCACGGCGACGGCGACGGCGACGGCGACGCCGACGGCGACGGCGACGCCGACGGCAGAAATCTGCTTTTGAGTGTCCATATAATTGCTATCGCAATAAAAACGAAAAAAAATACGGCGCATACGAAGCTACTCGCACTCGGCGCACGCCCTTTGTACCCATCATAGATTGCTTTCAAGATACGGTGCCTGCGTGGTGTAGCAGCTCCGTCGGCAGCAGCCACAAGGGCTGAATGCAACTCCCCACCGTCTCCGCCACCTTGTCCCCGAGCCCCATGAGCCAACAAAGTCCGCGCGCACATCCGGCCGCCTTCTTCTCTCGCACGCGTGAGATTAAATTGCGGTTGCCGGCTGACCCTTGCAAGCTTTCACCCGCACACAGCGTACGGCGCAACCGAAACTTAAACAACAAAAACAAACAAAAAAAAACCAACTTCTGCTTGTGATATGACGATAGTGCCGAGCTGACCGAACAAAAAAAAGAAGGTGCCACTTTTTGGAACGTTTTGTCGGCCAAGGAAGAGCGGGCATGGCCTCGTAAACGAGAGGATAGCGTGCATTTACTAATCTTAAATTGAAGGCTATACAGGGGGGCACTGGAAGCCAAGCCAACGGAAAATCCAACATGGCGGCCTCCAAGATCGGGTAGCAGGGCTCGGAGCGAGCGATTTAGTCCGGAAAATCGAACATTGGCACCTAGATTTGTCCGAAAAATCGGTCACGAAAATGCATTAGCTCTATGTGAATCCTGCCGGTACATCTATGATGTCCGGAATACCTAACTAGTCCAAATTTTCGGAGTCCGAAAAATCCATTGGCTACTGTATTAATATACATGCCGGACGTGCCAACTAAGCGTGACCAAAAAAAATATACCCAAGAGATTTACGCAAACATCTGCCACTGTATGTGGATAGGCGATTGTTAATGAAGAGTTTTCCGTTTCATTGTGAAGCAACTAATATTCAAGTTTAATTATCTGACATTTACCTCACTTATTGGATAAAGATATTGAATAATGCAAATCCTAGGTTGCTTTAAACCCTTCATTGTTTTAACACCCTCCACAAATTTTCATTGACATCTCGTTGATTAGGCAAGTCCATAAAGTTGGCTAATTTGGTGCATTCGTGCACAATGAACAAGAAATACTGACTGTGACAACAATAAACAATACCAATCAACATACAGTGAATGTCGTCGCATAATGCCTTCAATTATATTTAAAATTCTTGGTGACTTTAAGTCGGCATAGCAGAGTACCACAGAATAAATGTTGGTCACTGCATGTTTGCCAGTACTCCACATAACTTAGCGGAAAGAAATAAAATACAGTCGAATCTCGATAATTCGAACTCGAAGGGGCCCGAAAATTTGTTCGAATTAAAAGAAGTTCGAATTACCGGAAGGACGTATTTTTGAAGTATTCGAACACCATAGCAAGATGAACGAACGATGCGAGTCACGAAATTTCGCGGCATGCAAGCGCATAGCGAGTTCCGCCTATAACGGCAGAAAACGAAACTTCAGGGAGCAGATGGTGCTGACATGGCTACGGACACGCGCGCGCGGAAACCGTCAAAGGTGAGGGAGGAGGGCGGCAGGAAAGCGTATTTGGCCTCGGCAACTCCGCCGCTTCGGTGGCAGTGGCTTAGGTGACTCCCCTCGCCCTGTCTGACCTCCCTCACAGCTCCCTCACCTTCGACTGTTTCCGTGCGCGCCCGCCGCCGGTACAGCCGGCTCGGCACAGATTAGCCCGCTCCTTGAAGTTTTGTTTCTGCTGTTATCGGGAAGCAAGCGTTTGCCGGCGTGGGCAGTTCGTTGGCCGGACTAGAGTGTACTAGACCGTATTCTAGTACACTCTAGCCGGACTGGGCCTCCGCTGCTGCATGAAGGGGTCTCTCCTAAGCTTTTGCTCTATGGCGGTGTCGGAGCAATGCCGGTCGTAGGCGCTGCTGCGTTATTTGGCGCGCTGCTGAGAGCATTGTCGGTTCGCAGTATGTTCGAATTACAGAGCGTTTTCACCAATTGAAATATACATTACATTATGGGGTTTTACGTGCCAAAACCAGTTCTGATTATGAGGCACGGCGTAGTGGGGGACTCCGGAAATTTTGTCCACCTGGGGTTCTTTAACGTGCATCTAAATCTAAGTACACGGGTGTTTTCGCATTTCGCCCCCATCGAAATGCGGCCGCCGTGGCCGGGATTAGATTCCGCGACCTCGTGCTCAGCAGCCCAACACCACAGCCACTGAGCAACCACAGCAGGTGCCCATTGAAATATACATAACTTTGACGGGACCAGAGCGTCAGTTCGAATTAAGCGTGTTCGAATTCATGAGATTCGACTGTAAAAATTAACTCTGACATATATGAAACGAATATAGGGGAAAAAGTGTTCAGTGGCTTTCCGACCAGCACTGCCGACCAATATATTGCACAAGCTCGATTATTAGGGCCTATTCATAAAGTCAATGTAAAACAACGAACGATATTTTTAATGCCTAACAATGGTTGCTTAATATTTTCGGACTTGATCTGCGCAACTTGTGTCGTGCACATCATTGCCGCAAACGCAACTTCTGCTGTTCACATATTCTTCGACCCTTTACGACAGCAATTTGGCTACTACGGTAGACAAAAACTAAAACTCTACATTCTTCGTTTAGAATATTAAGTACCCGGAGTCCAAATTTGAGTGACGTGTACGGTTGCAATTGCATATTTCTGGTCAAGAAGTTTCAGGAAAGCAAGCAGCTTGTTTGTTAGCGCGCTGCACTACCATCCCGGTAACTAGACACGGTGCATGTACGAAATATATTTTAACGTTACACGCACGGCGTTCGCCATTAATTGACACAGATTTACCCATAGGGCATACAAGTGAGCCCTAAAAGTATTACGACAGACCGTACGACTTATTCAGTCAGCTGACACATGGCTTTCTTTCCCGACTGCCTCACAAAAAGAGTACCAGTTCAAATAATCTTTAGCTGGTCCACAAATTATGCAAACTCGTAAGACTTATAAAAAACATTCGTAACGCATTGTATAGCACAAAGGATTTTCGTTTTACTGCGGCCAAGTTACAATGTGCCACCAAACACACCCACACTTCAAAGTCACCGATGCTGAAACGCATTGCTTTGGCTTGGCTTCTAGTGCTAAATGCTAGCCAACACACAGCTGTGTGGTTGCCATTGAACACGAACATGCCACAAAATTTAGCGACTTCACTCGAAGTTAGCGTTTTGGCATCAGTTCACGCAGCGCGGTGGTTTGGGGCAGGATGGCGCAATTTGTGCAGCACTTCCATCTCTAGTCCATATATCCTTTGAGGGTCAGAGAAGTAAATTTTTGGCACTGTGAACAAGTCCCGAATGGTTGGTGCCGTATATCGACTATGCTGTCTGTATGTTTAAAAATGCAACAATGTTTCAACTCTCTGTTTGGCAGCAAGTGTTGCCACTATATGTAGATACAAGATAAATTTTTTCTCGAGCCGTAGTCTTTTGGTTTTCATTCCATAGCTTGTTTTCACTGGCATAGTGAGCTAACCATTCGCGCATCCGTGCTTGAGCAGACACGCAGCGGTTAGTTTTGGTTTTGTCTCGCAATCTGTTTTCGTTTGTTGCGCTCACAAAAACTGATGTCTGTCTGATTTCTAATCTCTTAACGGGTCACCGCTAGATGCTCTCTCATTTACTGCTTACAGGGGCATGATTACATCTGTTCACAAGTGGGCACTGCCACCCACCTGTGACAAACGATGCCGCTATGTGGCAACAATGCTGTAATACCTGTGTTTCCCTTTTTGAGACTCGTGAAAACTGATTGCCCCTCGTAGGCGATGGAACGAAGGATTACTGCAAGTTTCTCACTCGTTGCGTCTTTCTGACGGGTGCACAACCATCAAGTTTTCTTGCGTGCCCTCACATGCACAGTTCGATTACGCAATGAGCCTGCGCACCAGTTGCTCGGCTACAATTGAGTCAACCAGCGGTTCATCCAGTGCAGACTTCTGCCCAAGTACTAAATCTGAATCAGAATCACTGGACTACAGCTATTCAGGCAAGGAACTTCAGACAAGACTAAGTCTTTAGCATATGCAAATCCACCAGAATTCATCAATAAACGATGCATGTATACCTACGCAAAATTTTTTTCTCACTTCATGGTCACTTTAAAAAAATTCGGTAAAGCTTTTCGACACAGCCATACGAAGACAGCTATACGAAGGATAGCAGTTTTTTCGGCCGTAAACACTTGCAAACATTCGCATACGAACTAAATTAACAAGCACGGTGTCACACGTGCACAAGCATACATGAACACATTTCGCTCGTTGACCGCGGAAACTCGCTGTCCAAACGCAGGAGTGATGAAGCGCGGCGAGCAAATTGACCTCCATGCTAGCACGCCCCTCGCTTCAACGCGAACTATAAGCGGCAAAAACACAGCGCGGCACGGCGGAGTCTCCCCTTCACAGATCGCTTTTATGATAGGGCCAAGGCGATCTTATCGCCGAAGTGGATCGTCACAGAATACGTCCTGCTTATATCCACTGAAACCCTTCCGCGTTGCTTTGCATGGCGAAAATCCTCTCCTCCTGTTTGCGCCTGTCCCGCACGCAAATTTCGGAAATCGGGCAATGCGGCCCGATTTCCGTCCGTCTACGCCCACGTGGTCACTTCCCTTTTAAATGCGGCATCATGATGAACTCGGAACTTTATGCTGATAAAGCAAACGCAGAAAACGGGAAGACAAACGGTAGACTAATGCCTAAGCCCACGTACTGCAGCACACGGAGGAAGCTACGGCAGCTAGGCTCGAAGCGTGTATGAGGCGGCCATTTTGAAATGCCGTTGGCTATATAGAAACAAAGATTTAGGGTCGTACTCTATTCTAACACGCACGCAATTTTTCGACCTGTTTTATCGGAAAAAGGGCATGTTAGAAATGAGCAAATACGGTACTCTGAAGATTTTAAATTTTCAATAAAAAATTAACCCTGGCGTGTCACATTTTATGAAAAAATTGACCCCTAAAGGTGATTTTGAACTCCTTACGACCTACAAAATGAAACCATCCAGAGGATCGAAATAAGGTTGCTATTGGGGTCAGCCGGCACGTGTGTGCTGGCTGGTCAAGTTCAAATTATTCAGTGGGAGCCAATTTCAGGATCAAAATAAAAATGTTGTGGCCACAAAAAAGTACTGTCACTGGCCTGTCATTTCATCCTGGATAAAATTAACCAAAAATCTAGCTAACCAAAGTCGAATTAATGCAGCCTACTCTACTCAACAATTGGGACCATAACCCCTTCAGGTGCAGTGTACACAACTGTGCAAACCAAGATAGTGACATACATCTTGAAACGCACTTCTCGTTTTGCATGTTCTGCAAGTATGAATAGTATGTCTAAAGCGGATCAACAAAATGATCTGGAAGGCAGACGGCTATATGCTTGCTTATGGTGTCAGCATGCAGTAATGTAGCGGGTTCACCATCAGACTTGCTTCTCAGGAGTCTGGATTAGTAGTTCTTTCCGAGTATGCTAGACATGACATGGTTTATGTTCTCATATCTGATGTTCCTGTAGAGCAGAGGTTCTCAAGCATGTTAGTTCCAGGGTACCCTGCTAAGCTCCATGAAGTTCCCTTACGAATCAAGGTCCTAATTCCGAATGTTGAATTATCCAGGGCATCAGGAAAACAATAAATGAATGCTTACTACGTCAACATGGTTTTATTTACTGAATGAATCGGCAAATATTTTTTCTATTTTGCACAACAGCAGTGCAGAAGCTGAAATTCTCATCTCATGACTGATTAGGGCTAGCAGCGGCGAAGGCCTCGCGACATCCTTCGCAGCGTGGCCGCGGCGCGCCGTCTCCATCTGAGACACACTTTTCACTACCCACTGTCATAAACATGCAATGCAATTGTGATAATTCAAACTGCTTCATTGCGACGATGCATGTGCCGCAAAATTAGTGTTCCAAGATCGGCCGCACACGTGCGTTGAGTTAGGCGTCGGCCGCAATGTACGAAAAATGCTGCAACAGCGGCGCAAAATGCATTCTCTTGTGAAGTTGACACGTTATTGACTGCCTTCAGCACGTCTCAACCTTTGTCCCACGCCATCGCAAAGATTTCCCGGACGATGGTTTCGGTTTCCTTTGAGATACTACTAATTTCACGTCAACAAAGTTCCGCCACAACAAAATTTTTCACGTGTCTCATGAATTTCGTTGTACCGGGACTCGACTGTATGTACCTTTGAATATGCAGAGCATAACACGTCACCACATACAGTTTACAGTGTTCTAGTACATTGTAGATTTAGCATGAAGAGCTAAGGAACTGTGCCCTACTCACCAGGTTCCACACCCAGGATTTTCTGCTGGATTTCAGCAATCTTGTCACTGTGCGTTTGCAGTGAACGCTTGAGCTCTTGGAAACGCAAACTGCATTCGGCCCCGTCTTCAGCCTGAAGTGCAACAAAAGTATCTCGTTGGCATGCGTGATGTATCATATAAGCTGTCAAGAGATCAGAGGATTAGCTAGAGCGGTGAGATAAGGAAATTTGTAGGCAGAGAATGGGGATTAGTTGACAAGACATGGGTAGCTGATAATCCCTAGGAGAAAACTCTGTCCCACTGACTGATTGATTCATGGAGTTTAGTCCCAAAGCGACACTGAATTCGAGTATAGTGGGAGTGGCTGCAAAATAATTATGACCGCAAGTTAAGTTCTTTAATGTGCACCTTATTTGAAACATATCAGTGTTATTGCATTTTAGCACTATGGGAATGCAGCTGCGGCCGCATATAATCAGATCTGCAACTTCGTGTTCAGCAGCAGAATGCCACTGAGCCAACACGGTGATTGCATATTTCAATTCTGCGACATGTGCGGCTTACATGATGCCTCCACTGCTGTGTCATTAACACACTTAGGGTAAACGTGTTTTCGATTTGTAAAGCAATTTTCGTATCTACAGTAGAGGAATAAGACTATATCTGTCCAAAGCTTCAGCTCTATACCATTGTTTCCTTGCTATTGTGTCTCTCACGCCATAGACAACTGCCACAGAAATTTCGAACACATCAGAGCCCTCCGCTCGATAATTCAGACTCTGCCTGCATGAGTTGAGCAGAAATAGTGATATTTCGGCTTTGATACGTTGCCAGCATAGCCGCAGCATGGTCGTTAGCCATGTTGCAGGCGCCTCCTCAAAACAAAAACTAGCAAAATCTAGTTGATCCAGCACCAACGGCACCTGAAACACAGGACAAGCAACTGTAAAGCTGTATTGCTGTGCGACGCATTGTTCCAATTCTTTTGGTTTAGCATGTGTAGCGTTTGTACATTCACATGTTACAGTTCGAAGCTCATTCACCCCTAAGCGTTTCATTGTGACGAAAATTGGTCTTATGTTTAGGGATGGGTGAATATATTCAGTTTCAAATACCAATAGTCAGTGTGTAGTATTTGATTCGTATTCAAAATCAACTATTTCGTACTTTCGAATACTCGAAACTAACCAAAATGTTTGCAACAGCTGCCTGGTTCGCCTTAGCCTAAATTGGCTACGCAAAGTACAATAGATTTCCATTCATTTGACCTCGACGAAACTGACGAAATTGACTGAATTATCTGGTGGGTCAAATTATGTAAGACGCAGAAAAAACTTCAAAACACACCACCGATTCATTTGCCTGTATTCGCCCGATTCTAACACGCCCCTGAATCAAAAGCGCACCCACTTTTTATATGTCCAAAGTAGAGAACTAACATAATGGCATGAAAGCTCTGAAACACAGAAATGTAATGCGCACCGGATTTTTTAGCAATAAAACTGTGTTGAACAATGGCGACCGATTTCCTGTATTCATCTTCGCTGCAATACATCCATGCTATGCGACAAAGCATACTAGCACGTGTACATGTTTAAATTTCGCCGGTGACCACTTTTCACCGGCTAACAAATGTTAAATGTTATCGCTAGGCACAGGACGCGCCTGCACGTATCGGAAGTTTCTCGGACGTTATTGATGCTTCTATCCGTTGTCTCTTGTCACTGATGCTCATGTAATCTGATTGTATGAGCGACGCGAATTGTCTAGAACTTTCTGGAAGACACGCGGGTACCAGGGATTAATCTGGAACCTTCGATGACTCATGTATAAAAGCCGACGTGTTTCGCCACTGATCAGATTTTCGACGATCGCCGACTGTGTTCGCCGCTATCATTCTGCTTTAAATGTAGCTTGCTTTTGTGGGCACAGGTTAACCCAATAAACAACCAGTTTCGTCATCCACAGTTTTACGACTGTTTTCTTCCCTATCACTACTACATGAGGATACAAATGCCGCAAAGGCAGTTTTGGTTTCCTATCCGATTGAACCGCGCAGGCAGCTCTCCGCCCATTTTTTTGAAAAAAAGAAAAAGGTGCATGTTAAAATCTGATAAATACCTCATTCAGCCATTCTGACCTACTGTTATTACTTAAAAATCTTCCTAGAGCACGTTGAAAAAAGCCGTTTTCGACAGGAGATGACGCGTGTTCAACGTGCTCAATGTCCACTAGACTAAGCCAAGAAAGACGCTGCCACTAAAGAGGTCGATATTTCAGTCAATATAGGGGTTAGGCACATGCATGCTGATGGGTTAAGTTCTAATTAATTGGCGAAGGCCAATTTTAGGAATAAAATAACGAAACTTTGCACCCATAGAAATGTATGGGCGCCGGCTGGAACCTTGTCAGGATCAAATAAAAAAAATCGACTTAAACTGCGATGGCTGATGATCCCTAGGAGAAAATTTCAGTAGCGATTTCAGTAGCAGGCTGCGTGGTGCAAAGATCCTGTTCTCATAGAAATTGTTAAACATAGCTGGCACGATGTCACATGCCCAAAGTAGTGCGAGAATACAAAAGACTCGGGCACGAGCAATACATGCGTGTGTTTCAACTTCATCTGGTGTGTCATCGCCTTGCAATTACTGTGTGCTCTGTGCCAATATAAAAACACTGTATTGCAGTTTGTACATCAATTCCTGCAAAAATGTAAATCAGAATCTCACTGACTGCTACATGCTATTTAATAGCTCTCAAGCTAAAGAATCACTCAGTAAACTTCTATTTCGGCACACACAAAATGAAAATTACCAGCTTTAAACGCAAGTATGGTGTACCTTTTGACGAGTCATTCAGCACTGTAACAAGCACTATGATTGCTCTGATGCTCCAATGCTAAGCCACGGCATACGATTTCCCTCTGGGAATATTGCATAATTACTATGTGTGATGACAAAAGTTTCGAAGCACGGCATATGATTTCCCTCTGGGAATATTGCATATCTACTGTGGGGGGCTAACAATCATTTATAATTATGATATGACATTCCTAGTTGTCTACAAAATAGAGCTGTGGCTGTATCAAAGCAAAATTGCATCAGGATGCTCTTTTCGCCCGATAAGTTGCACCAGGAAAGTTAAGTCCACTGAAAAGGCAACCCCTATCATTTGGGGTTGGGTTTTTTCCATAGCCAAGGTTCTCTGTTGTCAAGTTCAATGCAGTGAGCTCGTCAGCAATCTCCTCTGCTCGCACGATAATTCTCTACAATATGCACGTGAAGGCTAAAGAGAGAAAACGAGAGATGAATACAGTAAAACCCCAGTGATACGAACTCGGCTGGTACGAATTTCGGTATGATACGAATTCGTAACATTCCCTGGCCGAAATACACTATTCACAATACGAAAAAAATCGGCTGTTCCGAACGTGTTGCCGCGCCGCTACTATGGATCATACAAATGCGTGAGCAACAGCGGCGGCGGCCAAGCCAGCGGGGCCACCGGCACAGCGGGATCTGGGCGGGATCCATAGTCGCCAAGCAACCGACGTCACGCGGCTGTGCAATCTCTCATTGGTCCCCACGTCGAGCAGACTGGACCACATCACAGCCTAGCCGATGCTTAGCGAGAAAGTAGACGAGGACCGCTACTGCAACAACGACCGAGGCACAGCCCCGACGATAAAACGCTCCCTGCACTCGACGTGCTCAGGCGTTCAGTGGCGTGCGAAAACATTCCCAAGATCACGTGCGCGCACTTATACGCCTTTCAGAAGGCGATCGTTGACGATTTGGACAAGAAGAAAATGTCCTGTTGACACGTTTTTCAAGGGATCGCAATAAAAAGAGAAAAAAAAAAAGCTTCAGTTTCGCCCGAAAGGTGAAGCAATGGAAACGCAGCAGCAGCAGCGAGGGAATTGACCTTTGTGCTGTTTCTCACTTCAATGCGAACTAAACGTCGATGGCACAGCGCATACGAAGCTACTGGCACTAGGCGCACTTTGTCAACATCGCAGATCATTTTGACGATAAGGTCCGCGCGGGTGCATCGTATCTGCAACGTGCCGGTCGCTTGTTGAAACGCATCGGTCGCTTGTTGCAATGTGCAAGCTGGCTGCACCGTTAAATATACATGACCGCCACATTCAAACGCAATGTAACGTGCTGGTGTATTATAGATTGGCGAAGTACCACAGGCGACGCCCGGTTATTCGAACGTTAAAGCATCTGCGATGGTTCATTCGAACATACCGCGCACCGACAATGCTCTCAGCAACGCGCCTAATCACGTGGCGGCGCCTCCGACCGGCATTGCTCCGACACCGCCATAGAGCAAAAGCTTAGGCAAGACCCCTCAACACCGTGCGGACAAAAAAAAGAACCGCGGCGTCATGCCAAGGTCGCCGTTTCTGCGTGGCGCTGGAACACGCGTGTACGTGCCGACGTCTCAGCCAACCCTGCAGCTGCAGCGCATAGGGAAGCAACGGCGGAGGCCCAATTCGGCCAACGCTCGCTTCAACAGCAGAAAACAAAACTTCAGGGAGCAGGCTAAGCGGCACTCTGGGCGGCGGACGCGCACGGAGACAGTCGAAGGTGAGGGGGCTACGAGGGTGCTGAGAGGAAGGGCGAGGGGAGCCAGCGAAGTGACAGAATTGCCGAGGCCTGCGACGGTCCCCGTGCGCTCCCGTCGCTGTGTCGCCTCTTACTCTTCACAACCACAATCTCTCTCTCGCCGTGCCTGCACTGGCTGCTCCCTGAAGTCTCGTTTTCTGCCGTTATCGCGAAGCGAGCGTGGGCAGTTTCGTGGCCCTCGCTCGATATGTGCTTGCGCGCCGCGATATTTCACGAATCGCACCGTTTGTACGTCGTGCTATGATGCACGAATATTTCAAAAATAAGTCCTTTTATTCGAACAAATTTTTGGGCCCCTTCGAGTTAGAATTATCGAGATTCGACTATACATGGAAGTCAATGCCATTTAGGTCGGGACCACGAAAACGCGACGTAGCAGTCGGGAAAACGCAGCAGCAAGGAAGGTATTAATGAAATTCCACTGTTAGAAATCTTTTCTGGTAAAAATAAATTCATTTTTCTTGATATTGTGTATGTTTTGATGATACGAATTTTGAGTGATACGAATATTTCATGCGACCCCGCGAGATTCGTAGCACCGAGGTTTTACTGTAGTTTTTGCCTTGACACGTGATGCCATGCTGTAAAAGCTGTTGCCATTGGCACGGTTCTCCAGGCGGCGACGCTGGGCCTCATTTAAAAATGCAAGAAACAAGGTTGACGTTAAACTTGATACTGTATCTACCCAAATCTAACCTACACAATTTTTCCGAGAAATTAAGTCAGAATGTCCTCTGCGCATTGCAATAGGATAGGAAACCAAAACTGCATTTGTGGCGCTGGCAACAGCCTACTATCAGAACCCTCAGAGGTAGAGTCATCACAAGATGGCGACAGAGCACGTTTTCGGGAACATTGCCGTGGGTTCAGTTTGGGCTCAACTATGACCTATAGCGGCCTTCTTGGGCAATCAGCAAAATTGCGCACGACTATGCAGCAGATGCATCGGAGCATATGGCTGCCAGCATTTCTAGCACTGCGCCAAGCTCGATATCTGCGCACGGCTGCCAGGAACGCTGCCAGCCGCATACTTCAACAAGTCCAGTGCAGTCACGTAAAGTAAAATCTAGCAAAAGTGATAGTAGTATCTGTAGAAGTGATTGCTCGAGAATAATACTAACCCTGTGTGCTTGGTATCTGTGGCCAATAAAGCACAAATGGCGAAGACAACGGCCGCTTTCATTATGAAAGCTAAAAAAAATTCCTTCTGTGAAGGTATATTTTGCACGTCTCGTTATTTCCAATTGCAAATGTGTGGGCAGGCTATATTTTTCTTTTATAAATCGGGAGCACGTTACGCTCGGGCGCACTTATTTTCTCAGTACCTGTGAGAAATAGGTGCACTTTAGATTCAAGGGTGCATTATAATCGGGTAAATACCCGTAATCGAGTCTCTATATTTCACTCTTGACATCAGCATCCTCATTTCTGGTGTACAAAACCACCTCTTGTCAGTCAGACATTGTGATATATAAAGGAACTAAAACAGGCAATATCTCTCACAGGTGTCTATCTATTGTAGTCGAAGTGTAGTAGCCCTAGCTAGAGGTGCATGACTATGGCTAGAAAAAAACAACTTGTGGGAGCACACAGTCGACATATGGGGTGGAGGTTTTATGAGCAAGCGTTGCAGATATTTGCACCGGAGTCACGCAAACATTAGTGCGAGTGAGTAAGTTAGTTAGTTAGTTAGTTAGTTAGGTAAGGTTTTATGGCGCAAAAGCAACTAAGGCTATGATGCGCCATGCACAGGATGAAAATATATAATTTTATGAAAGTGCTTCAAGCAATAAAGATCATTAGTTAAAATTTGTTTAAGAAACCTGTTTCATCTAAAAACTTAAAAACATTGTCTAGAGATACAAGTGCATATTCAGCTGGGTACCTGTTTCATCTAAAAACTTAAAAACATTGTCTAGAGATACAAGTACATTTTCAGCTAGGATCAGGGAGGGATGAAGTGGTGTTAGTGTTTTGTAAAGTTCATAAAAATATTTATGTATTTTTTCCTCCAACGCCGGACATGTTATTAAAATGTGATTCACAGATAGCAATTCTTGGCATTGGTCACAGACCGCTTGTTCTTCATTTTTCAATAAAAGTTTATGTGTGATATGTGTGTGTCCGATGTGAATGCGACATAGAATGACTTCCATGAACCGTTCCTGGTGATATGATGTCTTCCACTCCTGCAGTATGGGCTTTACTATTTGTAGCCTGTTATTTTCTTGACAGCCCCAATCCTGTTGCCACTTTGAGGTGATCGCAGCACGGACCACCCGGACACAGTCCTTGAATGGAAGATTTATCTAATTTTTTTCATGGGCAGTCATTGCTGCGCATTTGTCCACCTTTTCATTTCCCGGGATTCCCATGTGGCTTGGAATCCAGCAGAGACGAATTACTTGACCATGCTTTTCACTTTTGCCGAGCGTTTTCAAGATGCAGCCGAGAAAGGGTTCGCACTCTGATTTTCTATGGAGGGAATTAAGTAAACTGAGGGAATCTGTGTAGACAACTGCTTTTTTATACTCCCCTGTAACTATTTTTTCTAAGGCCATGAGCAGGGCATATACAGTAAAACCTCGGTGATACGAATCTCGCGGGGGTCGCGTGAAATATTCCTATCACCCGAAATTCGTATCATCAATACATACACAATATCAAGAAAAATGAATTTATTTTTACCAGAAAAGATTTATAATAGTGGAATCCCATTGATACCTTCCTTGCTGCTGCGTTTTCCCGGCTGCTACGTCGTGTTTTCGCGGTCCCGACCTAAATGGCATTGACTTCCATGTATAGTCGAATCTCGATAATTCTAACTTGAAGGGGCCCAAAAATTTGTTCGAATAAAAGGACTTATTTTTGAAATATTCGTGCACCATAGCACGACGTACGAACGGTGCGATTCGTGAAATATCGCGGCGCGCAAGCACATATCGAGCGAGGGCCACGAAACTGCCCGCGCTCGCTTTGCGATAACAGCAGCAAGCGAAATTTCAGGGAGTGGGCGGCACAGGCACGGCGAGAGAGATTGTGGTTGTGAAGAGAAGAGGCGACACGGCGACGGGCGCGTGCGGGGACCGTCGCAGGTGAGGGAGGAGGGCGGCAGGGAAGCGGATTGGGCCTCGGCAACTCTGTCGCTTCGGTGGCTCCGCTCGCCCTTCCTCTCAACACCCTCACCTTCGTCTGTCCCCGCGCGCGTCCGCCACTCCCGCCGGCCCGGCGCCGCTTAGCCTGCTCCCTGAAGTTTCGGTTTCTGCCATTGAAGCGAGCGTTGGCCGAACTGGGCCTCCGCCGTTGCTTCCTTCTGCGCTGCAGCTGCAGCGTTGGCTGAGACGTCGGCACGTACACGCATGTTCCAGCGCCATGCAGAAACGCGACCTTGGCCGGTTCTTTCTATTTTTCTCCGCGCGGCGTTGAGGTATCTCGCCTAAGCTTTTGCTCTCTGGCGGTGTTGGAGCAATGCCGGTCGGAGGTGCCGCCACGTGATTTGGCGCGCTTCTGAGAGCATTATCGGTGCGCGGTATGTTCGAATTAACCAACGCAAATGCTTTCGCGTTCGAATAACCGGGCGTTCCCCGTGATACTTCGCCAATCTATAATGTACCGGCATGTTACGTTGCGTTTGAATGTGGCGGACACGTAAATTTATCGATGCAGCCAGCTTGTACATTGCAACAAGCGACCGATGCGTTTCAACAAGCGACCGGCACGTTGCAGATAAGACGCACCCGCGCGGACCTTATCGTCAAAATGATCTGCGATGTTGACAAAGTGCGCCTAGTGCCAGTAGCTTCGTATGCGCTGTGCCTTCGAGCGTTCGAGCGTGAGTAACTACAGAGTGCCGTTACTCGGCAACTCTGTAGCCGTATCCTGAAAGCGATCTGCGACGTGCGCATATAGCGCGCCTGCGCGGACCTTATCGTCAAAATGATCTGCAATGTTGACGAAGTGCGCCTAGTGCCAGTAGTTTCGTATGCGCTGTGCCTTCGACGTTTAGTTCGCATTGAAGCGAGAGACAGCGCAAAGGTCAATTCGCTCGCTGCTGCTGCTGCGTTTCCGTTGCTTCACCTTTCGGGCGAAACTGCGGCTTTTTTTTCTCTCTCTCTCTCCTTTTCGCGGTCCCTTGAAAAACGTACCAATGGGACGTTTTCTTCTTGTCCAAATTCATCAACGATCGCCTTCTGAAAGGCATATAAGTGCGCGCACGTGATCTGGGAATGTTTTCGCACGCCACTGAACGCCTGAGAAAGTCGAGTGCAGGGAGCGTTTTGGCCGTCGGGGCTGCGCCGCGGTCGTCGTTGCAGCATTGGTCCTCGTCTAATTTCTCGCTAAGCATCGGCTAGGCCATGATGTGGTTCGGTCCGCTCGACGTGGGGATAATGAGAGATTGCGCAGCTGCATGACGTAGTCGGTTGCTTGGCGGCTATGGATCTCGCCCAGATCCCGCTGTGCCGCCTTGTCTGTGCCGGTGGCCCCACTGACTCGGCCGCCGCCGCCGCTGTTGCTCACGCGTTCGTATGATCCGTAGCGGCGCGGCTACACGTTCGGAACAGCCGACTTTTTTCGTATTGTGAGCAATGTATTTCGGCCGGGGAATGTTACGAATTCGTATCACACCGAAATTCGTACCAGCCGGGTTCGTATCACCGGGGTTTTACTGTACTTCGGCTGTGAAAACCGAAGCAAACTGTGGTAACCTAAGACAGTGTTCCCAGTGTTCCGATACGACTGCGCTTCCAACATGTTGCTTTGTCTTGGAACTGTCAGTGTAGAACTCGGTGTAGTCATTCTATTTTTCTTGTAATTGTGAAAAATCTTGCCTTATGTCTTCAAGCGGTGTTTCTTTTTTCTTGTGGCATGTCAGAGTAAAATCACAAAAATGTGCGAACTCATACCACGGGGGTGGTCTATTCAGTGTTTCGGCGACCTTGAGAGCTTCGCTCGGAACATTGTAGTTTTGGCACATATCTTCAAATCGAAGGATAAGTGGTCTCACGCTGTGTGGTTTGTTGGCATAGTGTATTCTGTTTGTGGTGTAGGTAACAAGAGTGTGGCATATATGATTAGGTAGAGCTGTGATTCTAAGCACGTATGAAATTGTGAGCAAAGGTCTTCGGTGCTCCAAACAGGGTTCGTTACTCTCGGCATACAGGCTTTCTATTGGGGAGGTCCTCTACGCGCCAGTTGCTAAGCGCAGTCCATGGTTGTGTGTGGGATCAAGACGTTTGATGTACGACTGCCTTACTGACCAGTAAACTATGCAACCGTAGTCAAGAATGCTGCGCACGACAGAGCGGTAAATACGTAACAGGCACGTTCGGTCGGCGCCCCAATGTTTACGTGATAGGACCTTCAGGATGTTAAGCGCTTTGTTTGCCTTAGTTTTGATGCTGTTAATGTGGGCAATGAAGTTTAGTTTACTGTCGAAAATTATTCCTAAGAACTTTTGTTCGTGTTTGACCAGTAATGGGCTTTGATTTAACTTGAGAACTGGGTCCGGGTGTAACCCCCTTTTTTGTGAAAACACGACTGCCGCAGTTGTTTGTGTAGAAAAACGAAATCCATTTTTATCGGCCTATTGCGTCAACTTGTTTATTGTTATCTGGGTTTGTCTTTCGCATGTAGACATACCCGAGGCACGGCATGCAATTTGAAGGTCGTCTACGTATAAAGAGTACATAATGTTGGACGGAATAACTGCATTTATGGAATTCATCTTCACCACGAAAAGAGTGGTGCTTAATACGCAACCCTGTGGGACGCCATTTTCTTGGACGAAGACGCGGGACAGTGTTGCCCCCAGACGGACTTGAAATGTTCGGTTTGTCAGAAAATCAGCCAGACAGTTGAGCATTCTGCCGCGTATTACCTAGTGTTGCTAGATCTTGTAAAATGCCATACCTCCATGTGGTGTCGTATGCCTTTTCTAAGTCGAAAAACACCGCTAGACAGTGCTGTTTGTAAAGGAATGCCTCACGTATGGTATGTTCAAGGCGAACAAGATGGTCAGTTGTTGAGCACCCTTTCTTGTAACCACACTGGTGAGTATCTAGCAAGTTATCTGTTTCGAGAACGTATGTTAGTCTTATATTTATTGCTTTCATATGATTTAGCGAGGCAACTTGTTAGTGCTATAGGTCTGTAGCTGTGAGGTGTGTTTGGTGACTTTCCCGCCTTCAGGAAGGGAACAATAACAGCCTTTTTCCACTCTGCAGGCATTTTACCCGTTTCCCAGATCATGTTAAAAAAACGCAACCTCCACCGCTTTCTGGGACAAATGGGCCAGCATAGCGTAATGTATTTTGTCAGGACCCGGTGCTGTTTTCTTACCCGAAGAGATTACTCTGTTTATTTCATGGAGTGTTGAAAGGGGCATTGAACGGTCTATCTGAACTTCCCGTTGTCGAAAGCTTTTGTTTTTCTGCGGACTGTTTGTGTTTGAGAAATATTATGGGATAGTTTGCCGAGCTAGATATGGTGTAGAAGTGCTGGCCTAATATGTCTGCTTGTTCCTGAAGACTTGTTTGCGCGCCTGGAGTTGAGAGTACGGGGATCGTGTAGGGAGCATAGTCGCCCCTAAACTTGTGAACCTGGTCCCACATTCTCTTGGATGTTATTGAACTGTTAATCGATGAGATATAACTTTTCCATGAATTTCGTTCTGCTTGCCTACGGATATACCTCGCCTTTGCTTTCGCTTTTTTGAATGATAACAGATTATCTTGGGTTGGGTACCTTCGGAAGATACCCCACACTTTGTTTTGAAATTTTTTGGCTTCTGTGCATTCGTTCGTCCACCAGGGTTTTAGTTTTTTCCTTAAGAATCCAGAAGACTGGGTAATAGCCTCTTCCGCCGCAGCAACTATGCAAGTAGTAATCCTCTCATTCGCTTCGTCTATGCTTAGGTCATCTGAGGTCAGTTTATCTAGACTAGCTTTTTCGGTGAAGAGAGGCCAATTTGCAAGATGAAGTTTCCAACGGGGTGGTCTAGAAGGTAGGGTAGGTAGCTTGGAGGTTGGTTTTATGATTGCAGGCATATGGTCACTACCATAAGGATTATCTATAATACTCCATTGGAAATCACTATAGAGAGACGGAGAGCACAGTGCTAGATCCAGACAGCTCATAGCTCCTGTGCTTGGAGAGCAGTAGGTTGTAGCACCAGTGTTTAAAAGGCATACGTCATTCGCTAGGATAAAATCTTCAAGTGTTTGTCCCCTGGTGTCGTTTGTTTTACTACCCCATAAGGTGTTATGTGCGTTAAAATCACCCACTATTAAAAAAGGTTCAGGTAGCTGATTTAAAATTAACTCTAGGTCTCTTACTGTAAAATGTGATTGTGGTGGAATGTATAGCGAACAAATGGTGATAGTTTTGTGCGCTAAAATGGTGACAGCAACGGCTTCTATGTGACTGTTAATGGCAACTTCTCTGGCTGCAATACCTCCCTGCAGAACAATGGCTACACCACCCGAAAGCCGGCTTGCCTGGGTACGGTCACGTCGTACCACAGTGAAGCCTTTAAAAACATTTTAATGTTTTTCGCCTAGGTTTGTTTCCTGCAAGCATAGGGCCACAGGAGAGAAGTTACTTAGCATGTCTTTGATGTCACCTAAGTTGTGTAAAAGTCCTCTGCAATTCCAGTAGACAATAAAAACCATTTTAAAACTGAAAGGTAAAAAATGGCATTACGATTGAATAAGATATAAGATGTTAGGTGACATAGACGTAGAGAAAGCTAATACAATGGAGTGATAACCTTTAGGTTATCACTTTCTTGATTAGCGTGGTTATTGGCAATTTGTCCCTCTTTGCGCGCTCGAGAGAGCCCTTGTCCTTCGGCATCGACGACACTGGAGTTTTTGAGTCGACCTCCATCGCTCTCCCTGAGGCGCTGGAGGACCGAGAGTTGGGCGCCGAGACACGTGTCTCGGGCCTTGGGGTTCGATTGATTTTAGGACCCAGCGGGACTGGTGTCCGCGGGTCCTTCGAAGAGGATGGAGCAGTGCCGACTGCTTCCACCACGGGGGTGGGAGGGGTCACTGCAAGGCCACTGTGTGTGGGCCCGCAGGACTCCCGAGGCCTCTGTGACGCTGCCCCTACCTGTGTCACTTCGACATAACTTTTTCTCGAAAGGTAAGACAGTCGCTTTCTTGGTTCATAGAACGAGATTTTTTCTTTCACAGTTAGTGCAAATCTTTTTCTTTTTTCCAGCAAGGGCAGGACCGCGAGTAAGCTGCATGGTCCCCTTTGCAGTTTACACAGTGTAGAGAAGTGCAATTGTCAGATTGGTGATCATTTGAGCTGCATTTTGCACAGGTTGTTTGTCCTCGGCATGCGTGTGAAGCATGTCCAAACCTTTGACACTTGAAACATCGTCTGGGGTTCGGGATATATTGCGTGACATTTACTTTTACATATCCTGCATTGAGAGGTAGGCATTTCGCTTGTTCCAAAGGTGAGTATAACATGTTTTGTTGGGATTTCTTGATTGTTTCTGCGGATGACAATTCTTTGTACTTTGGTCACGTTTTGCTCCTGGAAACCCTCCAGCAGTTCTTCATCGCTCAAGCCAAGGAAGTCCTCCTCGGATATCACACCCCTACTTGTGTTTAGAGTTCTGTGGGCTGAAATTGTAACTGTGGCATCACCAATACTGGTAAGTTCTGAGAGCTTTTGTACTTGATCTTTATCATTTAGTTCTAGGAGGAGGTCCCCGCTAGACATTTTTGAGGCTTTATATGTCGATCCAATTTTGTCTTTTAGGCACTTGACCACCAGGAAGGGCGAGAGCTTTCTCACGGGTGTGTTGTTTTCACTATGGACTACATGGTACATGGGGAATGCTGGGGTGTTGTTCCGAAAGGAGAAGTGGAATGTTGCTTCGGTGCGGCCTCTTTTCAGAGGCCGATCATAGACAACAGAGGTTTGCGCTGCCATAAGAAAATGTTCGAGTTCGGCAACAGCGGCGACCGCCCACCACGGAGCCCAACGAGGGGACGCGGCAGAGCTTGTGCACAAGTATGCGTGACGCCAGTCGTACGCCGCTACTATAACCAAATATGGTGTACCCAAGGTAGGATAGCAACACACGGTTAACCCTTGCCGCCAGGGAGAATGGAAGTAAATGGAAGAGAGTAGAAGACAGGACAGGCTAAAAAGTGTGAGAGAGAGACGAAGATTGGGGAGAGAGAGACAGGAAAAGGCGACTACCAATTTCCCCCGGGTGGGTCAGTCCGGGGGTGCCGTCTACGCGAAGCGGAGGCCAAAGAGGTGTGTTGCCTCCACTGAGGGACCGTAAAGGTCCAAACACCCGGCATCGGCTCAACCTCCAGGATCCTCTTTTCCCCGGACACGGCTAAGCCGCACACGGCTACACGCGGGAGGGGCCAACCCTCATGTGCTCGGGTCCGTGGTGTCGCAACACACCAAACACCTGCTTACGCAGACGCCCCTGCGGGGCGAGTGAGTAAGTCAAATAAAAGGAGGCACTGTTGTATATTGCATGGCCACGGCACATTTCTTCGTAGGCACTAGACCAGGTTATCTGGTGCAGAGTATATTGAGAGGCTTTTGGTGGACAGGCCTTATAATTACCAATGAGATATCTTTTACAGTGAAGCTGTCTATGGCTATGATCTGCAAAAAAATGTATCAGAGATGTTGACACAAACAATTCATCATGTGGGCCGATCCTGGTGATAGTGCAGAAAGGGTCCAAGCTCAATGGCACATACAACTGTGGGCTCAGGGAGCTGTAACGGACCCTTGAACTACCCTTGTCAATGAATGGACACACGGGATTGACGTGCAACAAGAGCATTGAGTCCCGTGCAGGTGGAGTCGCCATCTATACAAAGACAGACTGCGTGAGTACCACCGCGTATGATATGAGTCGTAAATGGTGCCACCGTATCGGATTGCGCAGACATACTGTAACGTCATCAGAAGACCCGAGGGAATGTGCATCCCATTGTTCATGTTGGAACGTTTCGGCCTAAAGTGTTGCAGTGAAGTGGATGTGCCAACAATAGCATGCAACAGATCGTGCATTGCTCTCACATTTAGCAAGAATCTGTCTAGAATCGATGTGCAACCAATTGCAGTTTACCACAGCGACCATAAGGCATTGATCAATATGGTGATCAAGTGAATAAAAAAAACAAAAGTAAACAATAAAGTTAGGTGGTAAGTCTTTTCAACCATTTAACATAACCACCAAATTGAAAAAATAGATATAATTAAACAAAACCAACAGCTTCGCAGGTTTTCCATCTTCACATAGTGGAAGGGCTCTGAATTTTTTCCTATGAAGTTTATACCATATCATGGGGTAAATATTGTGCATTGCTACATGTCCTGTGCTGTCTTCAGCGAAATAATGTCCCCTTTGATAGAAAAACATTACGCAACAAAAATATTTTTGATGGGTTCAAATCCCATAATGGCACTTCATAGTAGCATGCTTGTGCAACCATATTGCTGAATATATTTGCTTTAGAGCTGAAAGAATAAGACAGAGAATATAAATTTAACAGGCACAAACTGCCGATGCAAACGTTGCAGCATCTAACCTTTTATTGCTTTGCTGGCTTGATAGGCTGGCAGTGAGGTCATCCCTTTCTTTCTTGACAGCAGCTATTTCACGCTCAATATCACTTTTGGTTCCCTGCGTAAAACGACGAAAGGAACAAAAAATGCTCAGATGAATGCAACTGATGAAGCAAGGCTATGCTTGCCAGGTTTTGCTTCAGTACACAATGGTGGCCACCACCTTTGCAGGGTATGGTAATTCAAGAGCTTGAAAGCACGAATACAAAATGAAAAACTAGTGTATTGTGTTTGCATGAATATAACGGGATATTAAATATATAACAGAGAGAGTTTCGATGGCTCTGGAAGTAAAATAAAGTTAAACCTCGATATAACAAATTTCAATATACCAAAATTCTCAATATAACGAAGTATTCAACTTTTAGGGGCGAAGCTCCTTAAAGCGGCACCCGTTCGTCCCTCGTCGTAGTAGTAGTGTGTAACCAGTCTGAGAAAAGTGAGAAAATAATTCCGAAGTTGTGTCCGCAGCGCGGAATCGAACCAGGGACCCCTCGCTTCCGAGCGCGCGGCGTTAGCCCACTACGCCACGAAGCACACATAGACATAAGCAGTACGATGGCAATAAATACCCAACATTAACGAAAGGCCGCGTTTCTAGCGCGTTTCTAACGCGTTTGTGCTAGCGCGTTACGGCCCGTGTAAGAAGCTGGTGTAAGACGCTGTGGCCTCTCCGCCTTACCTTCAACGCGTTTCGAACGCGCTGCCCAAGGCGGTGGCAAGTCAAGTCTAAGTCGAGGAGCGTTTATGAATACGGGGGGTATACTCTCTCAGCAGTCATGTGATGGCGTCGGCAAACGCGGTGCACGTTCCGGCATGTGTAAATGGCTGCGTAAGACGCTGTGGCCGCTCCCCCTTACTAGAGAGTACTGCACGTCTCTAACGCGTTTGTGCTAGCGTCCCCTTAAGCGGGAGATCCGATGATTCCCTCTGGAGCTTCGCCCACTCATCATCATTCACCCCGTGGATATGCTGTGATTTTTTTATACCATCCTGTGCATCGAACACCATATATTTTTAACCACAATACAGTTAAGCCTCGATATAATGCAGTCAGTTAAATGACAACCTTGCTTTGTTGTATCGAAATTTCATTACAGTGGAACCTGGATGATACGATCAGGGCTAATACGAATTTCCGGATGATACGAATTTTTCTGCGGTCCCGGCCGAGCCCCATTACTTTGCAACGTGCTAGAAAACGGTTGTTACGAATCGATTTTTTACCCACATCGGTTGATACGAATAAATGCAGCCCCGCCGACGGCCGCGAAAGAGAACAGCGCGCAGTCACGCGCTTTCTCCCTTTCTCTTTTGGTGCGGAGGTGCGGACGCGACGCCGGACAGCGCGGAGGCATCGAATGGGCGCGAAGAGTTCGTAGCGGTGGCGCTTTTGTTGCTTTTGTGCTTTTACTCCTTTTCCGCGTGCCATCGGGCGGAGTGGCTGCCGTGCTTCAGGCCGCAATCTTTTTTGCGCCATTTTGCCTTGTCGCAGCGAGCTACGTCTACCGAGATACGATCTCAGCTGATTCGCGCGGCCATACGCCGAGGCGCGGGAGCCTCCGTTGGCGCGTCTTCCGTCGGCTGCGTTATCGGTGCCGATGGCACAGGGCGATTGTGGGTTTCGCTGCTGGAGTCACACGGTGCAAGATAGCGCGGCACGTAATCCACGGTGCAAGGTTGCGCTCGTTCAGTCGGGTGCTCCTCCGCTTCTCCCGCTAATCGCCGTATTTTTCTTGCCGTAGGAGCACTTCCGTATTCCGAAGGTGTGCTTCGTCCAAAGTTTATTCGCCAACGAGCGACGATCCATCACTAACCTGGGAGTTCTCGGTAATCCGAATTCTGTGTGTCAAGTGAAGACGCCGGCGTGGTTTACGAAGCAGACAACTGCGGTTGCCATCTTGCCCCTGTCACAGCAGCAACCAATGGAGAGACGCCTTTCAGCACGGCAGCCAATCGGAGGCCCGCTTTTATCAGAGGGCCCGTGTGACTACCTTACGCAGACCCGCGCTTTTTGGTGCTTGTGCGTTTGTTACAAGTTGGCGACGACGGACGAATTGAGAAGCGGAACGGCGAAACTTTGAGCTTTCGAACGATACCAAGATGGTGGCGCTCGGTGGCGGGAAATAAGAGCTACGGCTCCGTGAACTGCGGTGATTTTGCGTGATTTAAAGCTGTTTTCTCGGCCTGCGCACTGACGAATTAATCTTTTTCGGGCACTTTTACTGCGTTTCCAGCCAGACCATTTTGATACAGCGTACATTAGGCGCTGCAGATACCGAAATGAGTGGTTTTCAAAAATCGATTTTTCTCGCGATTTTCGCGATCTGATCCCCGCGTCCTCCCTTAATTTGGCTAGTTTTAATTGCGTTTCGATGATACGAATTTCGGCTAATACGAATACTTTTCGTGACCCTGTGAGATTCGTATCATCGAGACTCCACTGTACTTACTTCGTGTTGTTGTATAATACTTTGCTATCGTTATCTATGCTTCACTTTTCGAGCTAAACAGATTTTTTTCAACGTGCTTAAGTTTCCTTAAGGAAGGTGAAACCGACTTCCTTCATATGCATGAACTGACCACTGCCTCATTTCCTTTCGCTGCTTGTTCGGAGTTGCTCCCTTTCATTAAGAGTAATTTCACTCTTTAGGTTTGACAACACAAAAGGTTTCTGCAAGTGTTGCAGTGCTGTGGCAATAGCAGCGTGGACATAGCCTTTCAAGACTGTGTATAATATGTCCTACTCATGCAAGAGAATACTACACAGAGCACGTACACAAGCACATATTTATGAATTGCATGTGCACTGGACGTAGCCTTTCAAGACTGTATTACATGTCCTACTCATGTAAGAGAATACTACACAGAGCACGTACACAAAGCACATATTTATGAACTGCATGCGCATGTACCTACACAAACACGCACATGTGCCGAGTCTGATAAAACACAGGCTCCCCTCAAAAAAAGGAATAAGGCATCATACTAGAGGTTCTTTCTCGTCATCACAGGTCCTGGCAACGCCTCCTTTAACTACATGCCTGGACCATGAGCAGCGTATGAGCTGCCATTCCCTCACCTATTCTCTCCTTATTTTGTGCCATGTGGTGCTGATGGCCAGCGCTTCTTGCGCCGGCTGCATGTAAACAGCCGCCCTAATGCACGGCCTGCCAGTGCCTGCAATATCGGAGACCATGCATATCGCTGTGCCACTGGTAGTCGCAGTGCCACTGGTGATGCCTGGTGACAAGGCAGGGCGGTGGGCGAGCACT
>NC_051154.1:376423520-376564616 GCF_013339745.2 Dermacentor silvarum | reverse complement strand
AAACCTCATCAACCCCTAAGCGTTTCATTGTGACGAAAATTGGTCTATGTTTAGGATGGGTGAATATATTCAGTTTCAAATACCAATAGTCAGTTTGTAGTATTGATTCGTATTCAAATCAACTATTTCGTACTTTCGAATACTCGAAACTAACCAAAATGTTTGCAACAGCTGCCTGGTTCGCCTTAGCCTAAATTGGCTACGCAAAGTACAATAGATTTCCATTCATTTGACCTCGACGAAACTGACGAAATTGACTGAATTATCTGGTGGGTCAAATTATGTAAGACGCAGAAAAAACTTCAAAACACACCACCGATTCATTTGCCTGTATTCGCCCGATTCTAACACGCCCCTGAATCAAAAGCGCACCCACTTTTTATATGTCCAAAGTAGAGAACTAACATAATGGCATGAAAGCTCTGAAACACAGAAATGTAATGCGCACCGGATTTTTTAGCAATAAAAACTGTGTTGAACAATGGCGACCGATTTCCTGTATTCATCTTCGCTGCAATACATCCACGCTATGCGACAAAGCATACTAGCACGTGTACATGTTTAACTTTCGCCGGTGACCACTTTTCACCGGCTAACAAATGTTAAATGTTATCGCTAGGCACAGGACGCGCCTGCACGTATCGGAAGTTTCTCGGACGTTATTGATGCTTCTATCCGTTGTCTCTTGTCACTGATGCTCATGTAATCTGATTGTATGAGCGACGCGAATTGTCTAGAACTTTCTGGAAGACACGCGGGTACCAGGGATTAATCTGGAACCTTCGATGACTCATGTATAAAAGCCGACGTGTTTCGCCACTGATCAGATTTTCGACGATCGCCGACTGTGTTCGCCGCTATCATTCTGCTTTAAATGTAGCTTGCTTTTGTGGGCACAGGTTAACCCAATAAACAACCAGTTTCGTCATCCACAGTTTTACGACTGTTTTCTTCCCTATCACTACTACATGAGGATACAAATGCCGCAAAGGCAGTTTTGGTTTACTATCCGATTGAACCGCGCAGGCAGCTCTCCGCCCATTTATTTTGAAAAAAAGGAAAAAGTGTGCATGTTAAAATCTGATAAATACCTCATTCAGCCATTCTGACCTACTGTTATTACTTAAAATCTTCCTAGAGCACGTTGAAAAAGCCGTTTTTCCGACAGGAGATGACCGGGTTCACGTGCTCAATGTCCACTAGCTAAGCCAAGAAAGACGCTGCCACTAAAGAGGCGATATTTCACGTCAATATAGGGGTTAGGCACATGCATGCTGATGGGTTAAGTTTCTAATTAATTGGCGAAGGCCAATTTAGGAATAAAATAACGAAACTTTGCACCCATTAGAAATGTATGGGCGCCGGCTGGAACCTTGTCAGATCATAATAAAAAAATCGACTTAAACTGCGATGGCTGATGATCCCTAGGAGAAAATTTCAGTAGCGATTTCAGTAGCAGGCTGCGTGGTGCAAAGATCCTGTTCTCATAGAAATTGTTAAACATAGCTGGCACGATGTCACATGCCCAAAGTAGTGCGAGAATACAAAAGACTCGGGCACGAGCAATACATGCGTGTGTTTCAACTTCATCTGGTGTGTCATCGCCTTGCAATTACTGTGTGCTCTGTGCCAATATAAAAAACACTGTATTGCAGTTTGTACATCAATTCCTGCAAAAATGTAAATCAGAATCTCACTGACTGCTACATGCTATTTAATAGCTCTCAAGCTAAAGATCACTCAGTAAACTTCTATTTCGGCACACACAAATGAAAATTACCAGCTTTAAACGCAAGTATGGTGTACCTTTTGACGAGTCATTCAGCACTGTAACAAGCACTATGATTGCTCTGATGCTCCAATGCTAAGCCACGGCATACGATTTCCCTCTGGGAATATTGCATAATTACTATGTGTGATGACAAAAGTTTCGAAGCACGGCATATGATTTCCCTCTGGGAATATTGCATATCTACTGTGGGGGGCTAACAATCATTTATAATATGATATGACATTCCTAGTTGTCTACAAAATAGAGCTGTGGCTGTATCAAAGCAAATTGCATCAGGATGCTCTTTTCGCCCGATAAGTTGCACCAGGAAAGTTAAGTCCACTGAAAAGGCAACCCCTATCATTTGGGGTTGGGTTTTTTCCATAGCCAAGGTTCTCTGTTGTCAAGTTCAATGCAGTGAGCTCGTCAGCAATCTCCTCTGCTCGCACGATAATTCTCTACAATATGCACGTGAAGGCTAAAGAGAGAAAACGAGAGATGAATACAGTAAAACCCCAGTGATACGAACTCGGCTGGTACGAATTTCGGTATGATACGAATTCGTAACATTCCCTGGCCGAAATACACTATTCACAATACGAAAAAAATCGGCTGTTCCGAACGTGTTGCCGCGCCGCTACTATGGATCATACAAATGCGTGAGCAACAGCGGCGGCGGCCAAGCCAGCGGGGCCACCGGCACAGCGGGATCTGGGCGGGATCCATAGTCGCCAAGCAACCGACGTCACGCGGCTGTGCAATCTCTCATTGGTCCCCACGTCGAGCAGACTGGACCACATCACAGCCTAGCCGATGCTTAGCGAGAAAGTAGACGAGGACCGCTACTGCAACAACGACCGAGGCACAGCCCCGACGATAAAAACGCTCCCTGCACTCGACGTGCTCAGGCGTTCAGTGGCGTGCGAAAACATTCCCAAGATCACGTGCGCGCACTTATACGCCTTTCAGAAGGCGATCGTTGACGATTTGGACAAGAAGAAAATGTCCTGTTGACACGTTTTTCAAGGGATCGCAATAAAAAGAGAAAAAAAAAAAGCTTCAGTTTCGCCCGAAAGGTGAAGCAATGGAAACGCAGCAGCAGCAGCGAGGGAATTGACCTTTGTGCTGTTTCTCACTTCAATGCGAACTAAACGTCGATGGCACAGCGCATACGAAGCTACTGGCACTAGGCGCACTTTGTCAACATCGCAGATCATTTTGACGATAAGGTCCGCGCGGGTGCACCGTATCTGCAACGTGCCGGTCGCTTGTTGAAACGCATCGGTCGCTTGTTGCAATGTGCAAGCTGGCTGCACCGTTAAATATACATGACCGCCACATTCAAACGCAATGTAACGTGCTGGTGTATTATAGATTGGCGAAGTACCACAGGCGACGCCCGGTTATTCGAACGTTAAAGCATCTGCGATGGTTCATTCGAACATACCGCGCACCGACAATGCTCTCAGCAACGCGCCTAATCACGTGGCGGCGCCTCCGACCGGCATTGCTCCGACACCGCCATAGAGCAAAAGCTTAGGCAAGACCCCTCAACACCGTGCGGACAAAAAAAAGAACCGCGGCGTCATGCCAAGGTCGCCGTTTCTGCGTGGCGCTGGAACACGCGTGTACGTGCCGACGTCTCAGCCAACCCTGCAGCTGCAGCGCATAGGGAAGCAACGGCGGAGGCCCAATTCGGCCAACGCTCGCTTCAACAGCAGAAAACAAAACTTCAGGGAGCAGGCTAAGCGGCACTCTGGGCGGCGGACGCGCACGGAGACAGTCGAAGGTGAGGGGGCTACGAGGGTGCTGAGAGGAAGGGCGAGGGGAGCCAGCGAAGTGACAGAATTGCCGAGGCCTGCGACGGTCCCCGTGCGCCTCCCGTCGCTGTGTCGCCTCTTACTCTTCACAACCACAATCTCTCTCTCGCCGTGCCTGCACTGGCTGCTCCCTGAGTCTCGTTTTCTGCCGTTATCGCGAAGCGAGCGTGGGCAGTTTCGTGGCCCTCGCTCGATATGTGCTTGCGCGCCGCGATATTTCACGAATCGCACCGTTTGTACGTCGTGCTATGATGCACGAATATTTCAAAAATAAGTCCTTTTATTCGAACAAATTTTTGGGCCCCTTCGAGTTAGAATTATCGAGATTCGACTATACATGGAAGTCAATGCCATTTAGGTCGGGACCACGAAAACGCGACGTAGCAGTCGGGAAAACGCAGCAGCAAGGAAGGTATTAATGAAATTCCACTGTTAGAAATCTTTTCTGGTAAAAATAAATTCATTTTTCTTGATATTGTGTATGTTTTGATGATACGAATTTTGAGTGATACGAATATTTCATGCGACCCCGCGAGATTCGTAGCACCGAGGTTTTACTGTAGTTTTTGCCTTGACACGTGATGCCATGCTGTAAAAGCTGTTGCCATTGGCACGGTTCTCCAGGCGGCGACGCTGGGCCTCATTTAAAAAATGCAAGAAACAAGGTTGACGTTAAACTTGATACTGTATCTACCCAAATCTAACCTACACAATTTTTCCGAGAAATTAAGTCAGAATGTCCTCTGCGCATTGCAATAGGATAGGAAACCAAAACTGCATTTGTGGCGCTGGCAACAGCCTACTATCAGAACCCTCAGAGGTAGAGTCATCACAAGATGGCGACAGAGCACGTTTTCGGGAACATTGCCGTGGGTTCAGTTTGGGCTCAACTATGACCTATAGCGGCCTTCTTGGGCAATCAGCAAAATTGCGCACGACTATGCAGCAGATGCATCGGAGCATATGGCTGCCAGCATTTCTAGCACTGCGCCAAGCTCGATATCTGCGCACGGCTGCCAGGAACGCTGCCAGCCGCATACTTCAACAAGTCCAGTGCAGTCACGTAAAGTAAAATCTAGCAAAAGTGATAGTAGTATCTGTAGAAGTGATTGCTCGAGAATAATACTAACCCTGTGTGCTTGGTATCTGTGGCCAATAAAGCACAAATGGCGAAGACAACGGCCGCTTTCATTATGAAAGCTAAAAAAAATTCCTTCTGTGAAGGTATATTTTGCACGTCTCGTTATTTCCAATTGCAAATGTGTGGGCAGGCTATATTTTTCTTTTATAAATCGGGAGCACGTTACGCTCGGGCGCACTTATTTTCTCAGTACCTGTGAGAAATAGGTGCACTTTAGATTCAAGGGTGCATTATAATCGGGTAAATACCCGTAATCGAGTCTCTATATTTCACTCTTGACATCAGCATCCTCATTTCTGGTGTACAAAACCACCTCTTGTCAGTCAGACATTGTGATATATAAAGGAACTAAAACAGGCAATATCTCTCACAGGTGTCTATCTATTGTAGTCGAAGTGTAGTAGCCCTAGCTAGAGGTGCATGACTATGGCTAGAAAAAAACAACTTGTGGGAGCACACAGTCGACATATGGGGTGGAGGTTTTATGAGCAAGCGTTGCAGATATTTGCACCGGAGTCACGCAAACATTAGTGCGAGTGAGTAAGTTAGTTAGTTAGTTAGGTAAGGTTTTATGGCGCAAAAGCAACTAAGGCTATGATGCGCCATGCACAGGATGAAAATATATAATTTTATGAAAGTGCTTCAAGCAATAAAGATCATTAGTTAAAATTTGTTTAAGAAACCTGTTTCATCTAAAAACTTAAAAACATTGTCTAGAGATACAAGTGCATATTCAGCTGGGTACCTGTTTCATCTAAAAACTTAAAAACATTGTCTAGAGATACAAGTACATTTTCAGCTAGGATCAGGGAGGGATGAAGTGGTGTTAGTGTTTTGTAAAGTTCATAAAAATATTTATGTATTTTTTCCTCCAACGCCGGACATGTTATTAAAATGTGATTCACAGATAGCAATTCTTGGCATTGGTCACAGACCGCTTGTTCTTCATTTTTCAATAAAAGTTTATGTGTGATATGTGTGTGTCCGATGTGAATGCGACATAGAATGACTTCCATGAACCGTTCCTGGTGATATGATGTCTTCCACTCCTGCAGTATGGGCTTTACTATTTGTAGCCTGTTATTTTCTTGACAGCCCCAATCCTGTTGCCACTTTGAGGTGATCGCAGCACGGACCACCCGGACACAGTCCTTGAATGGAAGATTTATCTAATTTTTTTCATGGGCAGTCATTGCTGCGCATTTGTCCACCTTTTCATTTCCCGGGATTCCCATGTGGCTTGGAATCCAGCAGAGACGAATTACTTGACCATGCTTTTCACTTTTGCCGAGCGTTTTCAAGATGCAGCCGAGAAAGGGTTCGCACTCTGATTTTCTATGGAGGGAATTAAGTAAACTGAGGGAATCTGTGTAGACAACTGCTTTTTTATACTCCCCTGTAACTATTTTTTCTAAGGCCATGAGCAGGGCATATACAGTAAAACCTCGGTGATACGAATCTCGCGGGGTCGCGTGAAATATTCCTATCACCCGAAATTCGTATCATCAATACATACACAATATCAAGAAAAATGAATTTATTTTTACCAGAAAAGATTTATAATAGTGGAATCCCATTGATACCTTCCTTGCTGCTGCGTTTTCCCGGCTGCTACGTCGTGTTTTCGCGGTCCCGACCTAAATGGCATTGACTTCCATGTATAGTCGAATCTCGATAATTCTAACTTGAAGGGGCCCAAAAATTTGTTCGAATAAAAGGACTTATTTTTGAAATATTCGTGCACCATAGCACGACGTACGAACGGTGCGATTCGTGAAATATCGCGGCGCGCAAGCACATATCGAGCGAGGGCCACGAAACTGCCCGCGCTCGCTTTGCGATAACAGCAGCAAGCGAAATTTCAGGGAGTGGGCGGCACAGGCACGGCGAGAGAGATTGTGGTTGTGAAGAGAAGAGGCGACACGGCGACGGGCGCGTGCGGGGACCGTCGCAGGTGAGGGAGGAGGGCGGCAGGGAAGCGGATTGGGCCTCGGCAACTCTGTCGCTTCGGTGGCTCCGCTCGCCCTTCCTCTCAACACCCTCACCTTCGTCTGTCCCCGCGCGCGTCCGCCACTCCCGCCGGCCCGGCGCCGCTTAGCCTGCTCCCTGAAGTTTCGGTTTCTGCCATTGAAGCGAGCGTTGGCCGAACTGGGCCTCCGCCGTTGCTTCCTTCTGCGCTGCAGCTGCAGCGTTGGCTGAGACGTCGGCACGTACACGCATGTTCCAGCGCCATGCAGAAACGCGACCTTGGCCGGTTCTTTCTATTTTTCTCCGCGCGGCGTTGAGGTATCTCGCCTAAGCTTTTGCTCTCTGGCGGTGTTGGAGCAATGCCGGTCGGAGGTGCCGCCACGTGATTTGGCGCGCTTCTGAGAGCATTATCGGTGCGCGGTATGTTCGAATTAACCAACGCAAATGCTTTCGCGTTCGAATAACCGGGCGTTCCCCGTGATACTTCGCCAATCTATAATGTACCGGCATGTTACGTTGCGTTTGAATGTGGCGGACACGTAAATTTATCGATGCAGCCAGCTTGTACATTGCAACAAGCGACCGATGCGTTTCAACAAGCGACCGGCACGTTGCAGATAAGACGCACCCGCGCGGACCTTATCGTCAAAATGATCTGCGATGTTGACAAAGTGCGCCTAGTGCCAGTAGCTTCGTATGCGCTGTGCCTTCGAGCGTTCGAGCGTGAGTAACTACAGAGTGCCGTTACTCGGCAACTCTGTAGCCGTATCCTGAAAGCGATCTGCGACGTGCGCATATAGCGCGCCTGCGCGGACCTTATCGTCAAAATGATCTGCAATGTTGACGAAGTGCGCCTAGTGCCAGTAGTTTCGTATGCGCTGTGCCTTCGACGTTTAGTTCGCATTGAAGCGAGAGACAGCGCAAAGGTCAATTCGCTCGCTGCTGCTGCTGCGTTTCCGTTGCTTCACCTTTCGGGCGAAACTGCGGCTTTTTTTCTCTCTCTCTCTCCTTTTCGCGGTCCTTTGAAAAACGTACCAATGGGACGTTTTCTTCTTGTCCAAATTCATCAACGATCGCCTTCTGAAAGGCATATAAGTGCGCGCACGTGATCTGGGAATGTTTTCGCACGCCACTGAACGCCTGAGAAAGTCGAGTGCAGGGAGCGTTTTGGCCGTCGGGGCTGCGCCGCGGTCGTCGTTGCAGCATTGGTCCTCGTCTAATTTCTCGCTAAGCATCGGCTAGGCCATGATGTGGTTCGGTCCGCTCGACGTGGGGACCAATGAGAGATTGCGCAGCTGCATGACGTAGTCGGTTGCTTGGCGGCTATGGATCTCGCCCAGATCCCGCTGTGCCGCCTTGTCTGTGCCGGTGGCCCCACTGGCTCGGCCGCCGCCGCCGCTGTTGCTCACGCGTTCGTATGATCCGTAGCGGCGCGGCAACACGTTCGGAACAGCCGACTTTTTTCGTATTGTGAGCAATGTATTTCGGCCGGGGAATGTTACGAATTCGTATCACACCGAAATTCGTACCAGCCGGGTTCGTATCACCGGGGTTTTACTGTACTTCGGCTGTGAAAACCGAAGCAAACTGTGGTAACCTAAGACAGTGTTCCCAGTGTTCCGATACGACTGCGCTTCCAACATGTTGCTTTGTCTTGGAACTGTCAGTGTAGAACTCGGTGTAGTCATTCTATTTTTCTTGTAATTGTGAAAAATCTTGCCTTATGTCTTCAAGCGGTGTTTCTTTTTTCTTGTGGCATGTCAGAGTAAAATCACAAAAATGTGCGAAATCATACCACGGGGGTGGTCTATTCAGTGTTTCGGCGACCTTGAGAGCTTCGCTCGGAACATTGTAGTTTTGGCACATATCTTCAAATCGAAGGATAAGTGGTCTCACGCTGTGTGGTTTGTTGGCATAGTGTATTCTGTTTGTGGTGTAGGTAACAAGAGTGTGGCATATATGATTAGGTAGAGCTGTGATTCTAAGCACGTATGAAATTGTGAGCAAAGGTCTTCGGTGCTCCAAACAGGGTTCGTTACTCTCGGCATACAGGCTTTCTATTGGGGAGGTCCTCTACGCGCCAGTTGCTAAGCGCAGTCCATGGTTGTGTGTGGGATCAAGACGTTTGATGTACGACTGCCTTACTGACCAGTAAACTATGCAACCGTAGTCAAGAATGCTGCGCACGACAGAGCGGTAAATACGTAACAGGCACGTTCGGTCGGCGCCCCAATGTTTACGTGATAGGACCTTCAGGATGTTAAGCGCTTTGTTTGCCTTAGTTTTGATGCTGTTAATGTGGGCAATGAAGTTTAGTTTACTGTCGAAAATTATTCCTAAGAACTTTTGTTCGTGTTTGACCAGTAATGGGCTTTGATTTAACTTGAGAACTGGGTCCGGGTGTAACCCCCTTTTTTGTGAAAACACGACTGCCGCAGTTGTTTGTGTAGAAAAACGAAATCCATTTTTATCGGCCTATTGCGTCAACTTGTTTATTGTTATCTGGGTTTGTCTTTCGCATGTAGACATACCCGAGGCACGGCATGCAATTTGAAGGTCGTCTACGTATAAAGAGTACATAATGTTGGACGGAATAACTGCATTTATGGAATTCATCTTCACCACGAAAAGAGTGGTGCTTAATACGCAACCCTGTGGGACGCCATTTTCTTGGACGAAGACGCGGGACAGTGTTGCCCCCAGACGGACTTGAAATGTTCGGTTTGTCAGAAAATCAGCCAGACAGTTGAGCATTCTGCCGCGTATACCTAGTGTTGCTAGATCTTGTAAAATGCCATACCTCCATGTGGTGTCGTATGCCTTTTCTAAGTCGAAAAACACCGCTAGACAGTGCTGTTTGTAAAGGAATGCCTCAAGTATGGTATGTTCAAGGCGAACAAGATGGTCAGTTGTTGAGCACCCTTTCTTGTAACCACACTGGTGAGTATCTAGCAAGTTATCTGTTTCGAGAACGTATGTTAGTCTTATATTTATTGCTTTCATATGATTTAGCGAGGCAACTTGTTAGTGCTATAGGTCTGTAGCTGTGAGGTGTGTTTGGTGAATTTCCCACCTTCAGGAAGGGAACAATAACAGCCTTTTTCCACTCTGCAGGCATTTTACCCGTTTCCCAGATCATGTTAAAAAAACGCAACCTCCACCGCTTTCTGGGACAAATGGGCCAGCATAGCGTAATGTATTTTGTCAGGACCCGGTGCTGTTTTCTTACCCCAAGAGATTACTCTGTTTATTTCATGGAGTGTTGAAGGGGCATTGAACGGTCTATCTGAACTTCCCATTGTCGAAAGCTTTTGTTTTTCTGCGGACTGTTTGTGTTTGAGAAATATTATGGGATAGTTTGCCGAGCTAGATATGGTGTAGAAGTGCTGGCCTAATATGTCTGCTTGTTCCTGAAGACTTGTTTGCGCGCCTGGAGTTGAGAGTACGGGGATCGTGTAGGGAGCATAGTCGCCCCTAAACTTGTGAACCTGGTCCCACATTCTCTTGGATGTTATTGAACTGTTAATCGATGAGATATAACTTTTCCATGAATTTCGTTCTGCTTGCCTACGGATATACCTCGCCTTTGCTTTCGCTTTTTTGAATGATAACAGATTATCTTGGGTTGGGTACCTTCGGAAGATACCCCACACTTTGTTTTGAAATTTTTTGGCTTCTGTGCATTCGTTCGTCCACCAGGGTTTTAGTTTTTTCCTTAAGAATCCAGAAGACTGGGTAATAGCCTCTTCCGCCGCAGCAACTATGCAAGTAGTAATCCTCTCATTCGCTTCGTCTATGCTTAGGTCATCTGAGGTCAGTTTATCTAGACTAGCTTTTTCGGTGAAGAGAGGCCAATTTGCAAGATGAAGTTTCCAACGGGGTGGTCTAGAAGGTAGGGTAGGTAGCTTGGAGGTTGGTTTTATGATTGCAGGCATATGGTCACTACCATAAGGATTATCTATAATACTCCATTGGAAATCACTATAGAGAGACGGAGAGCACAGTGCTAGATCCAGACAGCTCATAGCTCCTGTGCTTGGAGAGCAGTAGGTTGTAGCACCAGTGTTTAAAAGGCATACGTCATTCGCTAGGATAAAATCTTCAAGTGTTTGTCCCCTGGTGTCGTTTGTTTTACTACCCCATAAGGTGTTATGTGCGTTAAAATCACCCACTATTAAAAAAGGTTCAGGTAGCTGATTTAAAATTAACTCTAGGTCTCTTACTGTAAAATGTGATTGTGGTGGAATGTATAGCGAACAAATGGTGATAGTTTTGTGCGCTAAAATGGTGACAGCAACGGCTTCTATGTGACTGTTAATGGCAACTTCTCTGGCTGCAATACCTCCCTGCAGAACAATGGCTACACCACCCGAAAGCCGGCTTGCCTGGGTACGGTCACGTCGTACCACAGTGAAGCCTTTAAAAACATTTTATGTTTTTCGCCTAGGTTTGTTTCCTGCAAGCATAGGGCCACAGGAGAGAAGTTACTTAGCATGTCTTTGATGTCACCTAAGTTGTGTAAAAGTCCTCTGCAATTCCAGTAGACTAATAAAAGCCATTTTAAAACTGAAAGGTAAAAAATGGCATTACGATTGAATAAGATATAAGATGTTAGGTGACATAGACGTAGAGAAGGCTAATACAATGGAGTGATAACCTTTAGGTTATCACTTTCTTGATTAGCGTGGTTATTGGCAATTTGTCCCTCTTGCGCGCTCGAGAGAGCCCTTGTCCTTCGGCATCGACGACACTGGAGTTTTTGAGTCGACCTCCATCGCTCTCCCTGAGGCGCTGGAGGACCGAGAGTTGGGCGCCGAGACACGTGTCTCGGGCCTTGGGGTTCGATTGATTTTAGGACCCAGCGGGACTGGTGTCCGCGGGTCCTTCGAAGAGGATGGAGCAGTGCCGACTGCTTCCACCACGGGGATGGGAGGGGTCACTGTAAGGCCACTGCGTGTGGGCCCGCAGGACTCCCGAGGCCTCTGTGACGCTGCCGCCACCTGTGTCACTTCGGCATAACTTTTTCTCGAAAGGTAAGACAGTCGCTTTCTTGCTTCATAGAACGAGATTTTTCTTTCACAGTTAGTGCAATTCTTTTTCTTTTTTCCAGCAAGGGCAGGACCGCGAGTAAGCTGCATGGTCCCCTTTGCAGTTTACACAGTGTAGAGAAGTGCAATTGTCAGATTGGTGATCATTTGAGCTGCATTTTGCACAGGTTGTTTGTCCTCGGCATGCGTGTGAAGCATGTCCAAACCTTTGACACTTGAAACATCGTCTGGGGTTCGGGATATATGGCCTGACATTTACTTTTACATATCCTGCATTGAGAGGTAGGCATTTCGCTTGTTCCAAAGGTGAGTATAACATGTTTTGTCGGGATTTCTTGATTGTTTCTGCGGATGACAATTCTTTGTACTTTGGTCACGTTTTGCTCCTGGAAACCCTCCAGCAGTTCTTCATCGCTCAAGCCAAGGAAGTCCTCCTCGGATATCACACCCCTACTTGTGTTTAGAGTTCTGTGGGCTGAAATTGTAACTGTGGCATCACCAATACTGGTAAGTTCTGAGAGCTTTTGTACTTGATCTTTATCATTTAGTTCTAGGAGGAGGTCCCCGCTAGACATTTTTGAGGCTTTATATGTCGATCCAATTTTGTCTTTTAGGCACTTGGCCACCAGGAAGGGCGAGAGCTTTCTCACGGGTGTGTTGTTTTCACTATGGACTACATGGTACATGGGGAATGCTGGGGTGTTGCTTCCGAAAGGAGAACGTGGAATGTTGCTTCGGTGCGGCCTCTTTTCAGAGGCCGATCATAGGCAACAGAGGTTTGCGCTGCCATAAGAAAATGTTCGAGTTCGGCAAAAGCGGCGGCCGCCCACCACGGAGCCCAACGAGGGGACGCGGCAGAGCTTGTGCACAAGTATGCGTGACGCCAGTCGTACGCCGCTACTACTAACCAAATATGGTGTACCCAAGGTAGGATAGCAACACACGGTTAACCCTTGCCGCCAGGGAGAATGGAAGTAAATGGAAGATAGTAGAAGACAGGACAGGCTAAAAAGTGTGAGAGAGAGACGAAGATTGGGGAGAGAGAGACAGGAAAAGGCGACTACCAATTTCCCCCGGGTGGGTCAGTCCGGGGGTGCCGTCTACGCGAAGCGGAGGCCAAAGAGGTGTGTTGCCTCCACTGAGGAACCGTAAAGGTCCAAACACCCGGCATCGGCTCAACCTCCAGGATCCTCTTTTCCCCGGACACGGCTAAGCCGCGCACGGCTACACGCGGGAGGGGCCCACCCTCATGTGCTCGGGTCCGTGGTGTCGCAACACACCAAACGCCTGCTTACGCAGACGCCCCTGCGGGGCGAGTGAGTAAGTCAAATAAAAGGAGGCACTGTTGTATATTGCATGGCCACGGCACATTTCTTCGTAGGCACTAGACCAGGTTATCTGGTGCAGAGTATATTGAGAGGCTTTTGGTGGACAGGCCTTATAATTACCAATGAGAAATCTTTTACAGTGAAGCTGTCTATGGCTATGATCTGCAAAAAAATGTATCAGAGATGTTGACACAAACAATTCATCATGTGGGCCGATCCTGGTGATAGTGCAGAAAGGGTCCAAGCTCAATGGCATATACAACTGTGGGCTCGGGGAGCTGTAACGCACCCTTGAACTACCCTTGTCAATGAATGGACACACGGGATTGACGTGCAACAAGAGCGTTGAGTCCCGGGCGGGTGGAGTCACCATCTATACAAAGACAGACTGCGTGAGTACCACCGCGTATGATATGAGTCGTAAATGATGCCACCGTATCGGATTGCGCAGACATACTGTAACGTCATCATAAGACCCGAGGGAAGGTGCATCCCATTGTTCATGTTGGAACGTTTCGGCCTAAAGTGTTGCAGTGAAGTGGATGTGCCAACAATAGCATGCAACAGATCGTGCATTGCTCTCACATTTAGCAAGAATGTGTCTAGAATCGATGTGCAACCAATTTCAGTTTACCACAGCGACCATAAGGCAATGATCAATATGGTGATCAAGTGAATAAAAAAAAACTAAACAACAAAGTTAGGTGGTAAGTCTTTTCAACCATTTAACATAACCACCAAATTGAAAAAAATAGATATAATTAAACAAAACCAACAGCATCGCAGGTTTTCCATCTTCACATAGTGGAAGGGCTCTGAGTTTTTTCCTATGAAGTTTATACCATATCATGGGGTAAATATTGTGCATTGCTACATGTCCTGTGCTGCCTTCAGCGAAATAATGTCCCCTTTGATAGAAAAACATTACGCAACAAAAAATATTTTTGATATGTTCAAATCCCATAATGGCACTTCATAGTAGCATGCTTGCGCAACCATATTGCTGAATATTATTTGCTTTAGAGCTGAAAGAATAAGACAGAGAATATAAATTTAACAGGCACAAACTGCCGATGCAAACGTTGCAGCATCTAACCTTTTAGTGCTTTGCTGGCTTGATAGGCTGGCAGTGAGGTCATCCCTTTCTTTCTTGACAGCAGCTATTTCACGCTCAAGATCACTTTTGGTTCCCTGCGTAAAACGACGAAAGGAACAAAAAATGCTCAGATGAATGCAACTGATTAAGCAAGGCTATGGTTGCCAGGTTTTTCTTCAGTACACAATGGTGGCCACCACCTTTGCAGGGTATGGTAATTCAAGAGCTTGAAAGCACGAATACAAAATGAAAAACTAGTGTATTGTGTTTGCATGAATATAATGGGATATTAAATATATAACAGAGAGAGTTTCGATGGCTCTGGAAGTAAAAATACAGTTAAACCTCGATATAAAAAATTTCAATATACCAAAATTCTCAATATAACGAAGTATTCAACTTCTCATACCATCCTGTGCATCGAACGCCATATATTTTTAACCACAATACAGTTAAGCCTCGATATAATGCAGTCAGTTAAATGACAACCTTGCTTTGTTGTATCGAAATTTCATTACAGTGGAACCTGGATGATACGATCACGGCTAATACGAATTTCCAGATGATACGAATTTTTCTGCGGTCCTGGCCGAGCCCCATTACTTTGCAACGTGCTAGAAAACGGTTGTTACGAATCGATTTTTGACCCACGTCGGTTGATACGAATAAATGCAGCCCCGCCGACGGCCGCGAAAGAGAACAGCGCGCAGTCACGCGCTTTCTCCCTTTCTCTTTTGGTGCGGAGGTGCGGACGCGTCGCCGGACAGCGCGGAGGCATCGAATGGGCGCGAAGAGTTCGAAGCGGAGGCGCTTTTGTTGCTTTTGTGCTTTTCCTCCTTTTCCGCGTGCCATCGGGCGGAGTGGCTGCCGTGCTTCAGGCCGCGTTCTTTTTTGCGCCATTTTGCCTTGTCGCAGCGAGCTACGTCTACCGAGATACGATCTCAGCTGATTCGCGCGGCCGTACGCCGAGGCGCGGGAGCCTCCGTTGGCGCGTCTTCCGTCGGCTGCGTTATCGGTGCCGATGGCACAGGGCGATTGTGGGTTTCGCTGCTGGAGTCACACGGTGCAAGATAGCGCCGCACGTAATCCACGGTGCAAGGTTGCGCTCGTTCAGTCGGGTGCTCCTCCGCTTCTCCCGCTAATCGCCGTATTTTTCTTGCCGTAGGAGCGCTTCCGTATTCCGAAGGCGTGCTTCGTCCAAAGTTTATTCGCCAACGAGCGATGATCCATCACTAACCTGGGAGTTCTCGGTAATCCGAATTCTGTGTGTCAAGTGAAGACGCCGGCAAGGTTTACGAAGCAGACAACTGCGGTTGCCATCTTGCCCCTGTCACAGCAGCAACCAATGGAGAGACGCCTTTCAGCACAGCAGCCAATCGGAGGCCCGCTTTTATCAGAGGGCCCGTGTGACTACCTATCGCAGACGCGCGCTTTTTTGGTGCTTGTGCGTTTGTTACAAGTTGGCGACAACGGACGAATCGAGAAGCGGAACGGCGAAACTTTGAGCTTTCGAACGATACCAAGATGGTGGCGCTCGGCGGCGGGAAATAAGAGATATGGCTCCGTGAACTGCGGTGATTTTGCGTGATTTAAAGCTGTTTTCTCGCCCTGCGCACTGACGAATTAATCTTTTTCGGGCACTTTTACTGCGTTTCCAGCCAAACCATTTTGATACAGCGTAGATTAGGCGCTGCAGATACCGAAATGAGTGGTTTTCAAAAATCGATTTTTCTCGCGATTTTCGCGATCTGATCCCCGCGTCCTCACTTAATTTGGCTAGTTTTAATTGCAATTCGATGATACGAATTTCGGCTAATACGAATACTTTTCGTGACCCCGTGAGATTCGTATCATCGAGACTCCACTGTACTTACTTCGTGTTGTTGTATAATACTTTGCTATCGTTATCTATGCTTCACTTTTCGAGCTAAACATATTTTTTTCAAAGTGCTTAAGTTTCCTTAAGGAAGGTGAAACCGACTTCCTTCATATGCATGAACTGACCACTGCCTCATTTCCTTTCGCTGCTTGTTCGGAGTTGCTCCCTTTCATTAAGAGTAATTTCACTCTTTAGGTTTGACAACACAAAAGATTTCTGCAAGTGCTGTGGCAATAGCAGCGTGGACATAGCCTTTCAAGACTGTGTATTATATGTCCTACTCATGCAAGAGAATACTACACAGAGCACGTACACAAAGCACATATTTATGAATTGCATGCGCACTGGACGTAGCCTTTCAAGACTGTATTACATGTCCTACTCATGCAAGAGAATACTACACAGAGCACGTACACAAAGGACATATTTATGAACTGCATGCGCATGTACCTACGCAAACACGCACATGTGTCGAGTCTGAAGAAACACAGGCTCCCCTCACAAACAGGAATAAGGCATCATACTAGAGGTTCTTTCTCGTCCTCACAGGTCCACTTTTAACTACAACACCTCCTTTAACTACATGCCTGGACCATGAGCAGCGTATGAGCTGCCATTCCCTCACCTATTCTCGCCTTATTTTGTGCCATGTGGTGCTGATGGCCAGCGCTTCTTGCGCCGGCTGCATGTAAACAGCCGCCCTAATGCACGGCCTGCCAGTGCCCGCAATATCGGAGACCATGCATATCGCTGTGCCACTGGTAGTCGCAGTGCCACTGGTGATGCCTGGTGACATCAGGCAGGGCGGTGGGCGAGCACTACCTCGCGGTGCCTCCTTGCAATGTGCAGCAGGATGGCTCCTATTGTAAAGCAAGCGAAGTTCTAGGCATCCAGTTACAGGAGCGCTGGTCCTGGTAATGAGCACATTTCAGGGCCAATGTCTCGTTAACACCAGCTCTCAAAAAATCGATGCGCTTTCAGAAATCTTGAATAAATACAGTTCTAAAAAAATGCAGCATCTCCAAAAAAGAATACAAAAGCTTAATTTTAGCATGATCGATTTACCAGAAACAAAGGTCTGCAGCCGTGTGTTGGGCACTGAAGTACAGTTAAACCTGGATATAACGAAATTAACCAATTCACGAAAAACTTTGTTATAAAAAGGATTTCGTTATATGCAGGTTCGGTATGAAAATTCGAAAAATAAATGGTTACCATATTTACTCGATTCTAACACGCCCTCAATTGTAACGCGCACCCGTTTTCTGTTTTCGTCGATGCACTCATCCTTATGCAGGCCCGCCCCACGCATGCTCGCACGCACACGTGCTCTCAGTTCGCAGTCGCCGTCAATATGATCGCACCAAACGCGCCGCCGCCACTTCGCATTCCGTCGTGGCGAAGGTGTTTCCGGTTGCGGCTCGTGCTAAAATGACAAAATTTGGGGCGAAATCTCTTGGTTGTCAAAGGGGAAAATTCGTTATTTCGAGGTCTCCCTCCCACTGCCACTTCGTTACGTAGAGGTCTCCAATACATGTGCTTCTATGAAGTAATGGCGGGGAATAGAAAAACTTTGATATATCCAAGAATTCATTACATGGAGTTTCATTATAAGCAGGTTTACCTGTAGCACAATTGTGCCTCTAATTTGTGGTGCTTGAAACCCATGGCCATTATCAAATACACATGCCTAATTGGCTCATTCGTAGGATCTCACAGAAGGGAGTCGATGGGGGTTGCACATTTCTATTATCTTCCATGTAAGTGGTACCATTAGCATTGCAAAAGTGCAGTAAAGCAGTGCCCATCACTTACCAACTGGAAGTGCTACCATAGAAAGCCGAGATTTCGACATGATGGGGCTCATGGACCAGGGGTTCTCAAGACCAGGGGAACCCTGCTAAGGTCCATGAAGCACCAAGGAACCCCCCCCCCCCCCGAATTACCCAAATTACAATGTGCTAAGTAAAATAATGTCGAATTATCCAGAGTATCAAGTAAACAATAAATGAATGCATACTACGTCAACACACTTTTATTTACTGAACGCATCAGCAAAACCTTGTTGCTATTTTGCATAAAAGCAGTGAGGAAGCTGAAATTTTTGTCCTTTCATGACTGATTAAGGGCTAGCAGCGGCAAAGGCCTCCCAACATCCTTCGCAGCGCGGCCGCGGTGCGCGTCTTCATCTGCAGACACGCTTTTCTCTACCGCGCGCATATCTGGTTATTTTTTCGCTAGGAAGCTGGTCACCAACAAGTCGTCCGTCCATCGCGATCATGGTGTAAGATATATACTCTTTAGGTGGGGACACTCGCGAGGCGTGATTCACCAGATAAAGTAGCAACAGCGCGTGCCAATCGGCCCGGTGCCGGCAGCGGATACCTATCGGCGGTACGAGGCAACTTCAAGACAGAGAAGGTTTTATCTACCGTTGGTATAGCAACCGGGTGATTCGCGGGAAATCTGAAATGATTGCGCGTCGCGCGAAAGTAGGTCACCGTGGTGAGGGGCGCAAGGGAGGAGGGCATCGCCTCGACGGAGCAGATACGGCGGCGCAATCTCTGGTTGCTTGTGTTATCCGCGTGCTCCTTGTCCGCGCAAACTTTTACCCGCGTTCTAAATGCGCCTCGGTAAGGCCCACCGTGACGAGGCCAAATCAAAACGCGCCAAGCGGCGTTCAAACTCGTAAAGTTTGAACAGCACCGGACGGATCGCCGGTTTAGTCATCGGACTGCGTCACGTGGCTCAGTGCAGCCGAATCACGTCTCACAAAAGGAAGCCGCTGACAAAATGCTCGCGGCATGATTTGTTGAAGCTCAGCCATGTCTGATTAAATGGTCTAACCCGTCGTGTGAATTCGGCTTAAGAAAAAATGCTTAGAGGCAGTCAGATTTTGTGTTCTGGAAATCTTTGTAACTGTTCTTCGCTCACCTTCCATCCTATTATGTTAGTTGCTTGCGTGCTGAGCCGCTTTCACTGACCAGGAAATCAACATATACAGTTAAACCTGGATATAAGGAAATTGACAAATTCCTGAAAAACTTTGTTATAAAGAGGATTTCGTTATATGCAGGGTCGGCCCGAAAATTTGAAAAAGAAACGCCTATTGTATTTACTCGATTCTAACGCACCCTCGATTGTAACGCGCAGCCGTTTTCCGTTTTCGTCGAAGCACTCATTCGTGGAATGTCACACCAGGTACTAGATGCGTGTCGTTTCGCACAAGCGCGAGGCATCGGAAACCAAGAGCGAGCGTCACGATGGCGTCGTAGCGTCATATTGTGTTACAGTAGAACCCCGCTGTTACGTTCCCGGGTGCTGCGTTTTCCCAGCAGTTACGTCGTTTTCGGCAGGTCCCGGCACAGCTCCTATAGAACCCAATGCATTGGTAACCCCGCTGTTGCGTCGCAACTGTGGGACAGTTCCCGCATCGTACGTTGCGAATTTCCACTCCGCGCCGGACCGAGCGGCCATTTTGACTTTTCATGTCACTTGGCTTGGTGGCTTGACGATGGCATTGGCCATCCAAAATGCCGGAGGCGACAACTATGACGTATTTTCGGCTTCTGCCAGCAAAAGTTTGGCCCTTGAGATCCGTATTTGCTATCTAAAGATGGTGTCTATGACGCGTTGTGGCCCTAAAATTGATTTTGGCTCATCGATGTTCCGTATAAAGTCCAAGGGCGATAACGCAGTCGCCGCGCGCCGTATGCTGTATGTGCGAGTGACTTGCGAGGGGAGCCAACGACCGCGTCTCCCGCACGCACACGAAAGAAAAGCAGGGAGGAAGCGCGCCTTCTTCCATTGCGCTCAAGGCACCGGCGAGGGGGAGGCGTGTCACAGCCGCTGGATTAAAAAAAAAAGAAAGCGGCCGTGGTACTGTACTCTGGCATCAAATGCGTATTGCGCGGCGGCGTGCGGTCGAGTTATGGTAACGCAGTCGCCGCGCGCCCTATGCTGTATGTGCGAGTGACTTGCGAGGGGAGCCGACGACCGCGTCTCCCGCACGCACACGAAAGAAAAGCAGGGAGGAAGCGCGCCTTCTTTCGTTGCGCTCAAGGCACCGGCGAGGGGGAGGCGTGTCACAGCCGATGGATTTAAAAAAAAAGAAAGCGGCCGTGGTACTGTACTCTGGCATCAAATGCGTATTGCGCGGCGGCGTGCGGTCGCGTGGGCCGTATCTTGAAAGCGATCTGCGTTGGGGCAGAGTCTAGGCAGTGTAGGTGCGCCGGCGGCTCGTAGCTTCGTGCGTGATGTGTGTTCTCGGCGCTCACTTTGCGTTGAAGCAACAGACAACAGCACGAAGGTCACTCCGCTTGCTTCTGCAGTGGCGCTTGCACACGCCGCCAGCGTTTGACAGCGCGTGTGCGCGCTCACCGAGTGTGATGTGTCACAGCGTCTGCCAGCACGTCGGCAACATCAACTGGAAAAGGAGAGTACCGGCTTGGCGGGCTAGGCCAGCTGCAGCAAGCGGCAGGATCAGGTTTGAATGAAGGGAGGGGGAATGGTCACGCCCGCAGCGGCAAGATCGCCGGGTCGAGGGATGCAGGCCCGCCTCCCACACGCTCGCAAGCACGCACACGTGCGCTCACTTCGCACTCCGTCGCGGCGGAGGAGGTGCTTTCGGATGCTGCTCGCGCAAAAATGACAAAATTTGGGGCGAAATCTCTAGGTTGTCGGCAGGAAAAATACGTTATATCGAGGGGGTCTCCCGCTGCCACTTCGTTACGTAGAGGTCTCAAATACATGTGCTTCTATGGAGTAACGGCGGGAAATAGAAAAACTTCGTTATATCCAGGAATTCGTTATATGGAGGTTCGTTATAAGCAGGTTTAACTGTATTGAACATTGCCGTCTGCAAAATGAACTTTAAGTGGTGAGCAGCCATGTGCAAAATCTGACGAAAAAACAGGACTACACTGCAAGCGACGATGGGCAGGAAATGCAGCGTGAGAGGTTGCAAGACAGGTTACCAGACCTGCAAAGAAAAATAAATTTTGTTTGATGTTCCTTCTGATCCAGAATGCCTCAAAGCCTGGGCTCAAGCGATTCCTAGGAAGGACCGTACGCTCTGCACAAAGGATGTAGTTTGCAGCAAACATTTCACAGACGACACGATTTTGAAGAAAAGATAGTACTTCTCAGAGCTAGGAGGAGAGCTCCTACTTAATGTGCCAAAAGGAAGCGTTCATTCGGAAGCTGCAATTTCTTGCATTTTTCCGTCTTCTCCCGCGTAACCTTTGCTGGGCCACGTACCTTGCACAGCACGTTGTTCGCCCCACTGTTCTCCCCACAGTGCTGAACTTTCCGCCATGTATTAACCATTCAAACCATAAAAACGTAATTCTGGACAGCACGGAACGGTACCTAATTGATGTACGCACAGCAATTGGTCCCGGTACCGTAAGTGGTTGCTTCGCAACTGAGGAGTAAAATGCTTCTCGTTTACGAACAGTCACGCGCTCTCGTTCAAAGTTCTGCTTTGCTGCCAATCAAAAGCAGGCGTGTCCCCCTCCCTGTTAGTGCGCTCGGAGACCCCGCAGCGAGATTGCCGATGCAAGAGCACCGAGTACCGTCAGCGAGCGCGCATAAGCCAAACTCTTTAAGAAATAGAGCCGCAAAACACGATATTTGAAGTTTGAAAAAGCTTCGGACAAGCACGTGTCTGTTACACGCGAACAAATAGTAAGTTGTAGGAAGCGCGAGAACCAGCTTTTAATGCCAGCATGTTTCTCTTAAATAAGCGGACAGACCGCACCTGCCACGTGCCTCAGAGCCATGCATGCCACATAGAGACGAGTAATCTGTAGCAGTAAGAGCGCCCGTCAGGGAATTCAGATTTCCCACAAAGCTCCGGTTGTAATGGCAAGATTACATAAAACTTTTTCTGTCTTTAAGTTGCATCGCACCGCCGATATTTATCTGCTGCCGGCACCGAGCCGATCGGCGCGCACCTTTGCTACTTTATCTGGTCGATCTCGCCTCGCAAGCAAGCCGAGAAATGTCCCCACCTAAAGAGTATATATCTTACACCGTAATCAGGATGTAGCCGGTGCTCTTAATCTTTGACATTTTTGCACCGAGTCAAAGCGCAACTACTGCTTGCGGCGACCGCTGCTGACGAAACCGTGGCAACCTTGCTGTTAAGAAGGCAGGCGGCCGACGCATGCCTGCCTTCGAAACTACCATTTGCTGCACCAAGTATGGACGAATGCGCAGTCGCTATCGACGCGATCATGGGTGGCGACTACACAGTTATGAAGGCACGCAGCTGACGCGCGCACCGAGGCAAAATGAAACTACTGCTTGCTGCAACCGCTGCAGAGGAAACTGTGGTGGCTATCGACATGATCACAGATGGTGACTACGCACTTATGGAAGCACGCGGCTAGCCGGCAACGCAGTGTACGCGCGGGGATTAACGCAACAATAAGGGCTTTGAGGGCACAAATGAGCACAAAGCATTCCGGCATAGCTGTCAGTCAAGTATTGCGTATGATTGCCGCTGAGGACCATGGCGATGTGGACTGCGCAGCTACGTCTTTGACGCTAGCGCCGTTTTTGCTATTTCGCGGCGCGCATTTGTGGTGCTCCGCGCATTAATTTTTTTATTCCTCCGACGTATACGTCAGTGCGCACGCTATCAGCACCTACCCTATCTACAAACGGGAGAAATGCGCATGTTGGTAAGTTAAGGCCTCCAAGATTCAAGTGCGAAAGCTTAGGCGTGCTGCCCGTTTTCGAAGGTTGGGTGGCTACAAGCTGCTTGTGGATTTATTGCGCAGTTCGCGCACTGCCGTTACGCGCTGTGATGTGCTTTTTCACACTCGGGAATGGGTAATGGAAGTTTCGCCGCACACACTTCTGAAGACGAGTTCGTGTCTCTCCTGAAACCTCGCGAACCATCCTTCTGACGCTCTGAACGATTCAATGTTCATCATTGCAGCGTACGTCTCACCTTGTGCCATGATGAGGTCTGCTCAAAGGCAGATGCGCGTTGCGACAGTCAGTAACCCACCGGAGCAAAGCTTGTTCAAGCTGGGGATGAGCTGCAGTTTGCAACCACTTTCTTGAAGCATGAAACTTAACGCTTTCTAAGGCTTGAAGATTCTGTTGTTCATTTTCACGTACATTCCCAACGCTCTCCGCTTCACGTTGTACTTGGTCATAATGTGCTGTTGCGAATCACCATTCTTCAGAGCTTGCAAAATTTCCACTTTAGTCGCAAAGTTCTTGGCTTCGTACTTCTGCCGCTTTGCCAGCGTTGCCATCACTGTAGCTCACGATGGTGGTGGCATGCAAACACGGTCACAACGAAAAAAAAACTCCGCAAGAAGAAACAGTCCGCAAGAAAGGATGTTGCCGACTCGACAACACAAGGGAAAATGGCGTCGAAGGCGCACTGAAGCGAAGAAGACACCGACGTTTGGTGACGCTGCGATCACCCCCACTAGTTGATGACGATGGCGATACCTCTCAGGTTTAGGTTTCACTCCAGTGATGCCAGCGCTGCTTTATCACACTTTCGTGCAGCAGCAGCCATTAGCGTTTGTCCGAATTAAGCGGTGCAGGGCCAAATTCTGACGAATTAATGAAGGTTTGGTCCCATAGACTAACATGCACTTTGGCCGGGACCAATAGAGCCGTCGGAATTATCTGAATTTCCGAATTAACGGGTGTGGAATTAACGAGCTTTTACTGTAGCACAACATCGATCAAAAAGCCGAGGACTGCTTTGGCATTAAAAAGCGGTTCTTCACTAATAAACATCATGGGATGAAGAGGGATATGATAGCGGTATGCTACAGGAAAATGTTTTCTTCCCTCCGCTTTGGCTTCCCAACACTCCAACAGGACGTGGAGGACCGTCAGCCTCTCAACACATCTACACAAGTTGGTGGTTCATAACCAGTAAGCAAAAATTGTGGGTGGCGTACGCGTGTCCTATCCTAAGACGACACAATAGGACACCAATTCGTCGTGTTTTCATAGCCGAGGGCCAGAAACCTAACTGTGGCTTAATCAAATGGAGCTTATTATTAGTTTGAGCGTCCCACAAGCATTGCCAGTGGCTTCGCAGTTTCTTTTGCAAGAAAAGCTTCAAATCTGTTGTAGGAACAGCAGCTGTAGAGTTAATAGCATGTGATGTGACTGATGTGGCCATTTTGTCTCCTAGCACATTCCCCTCGATACCTCTATGGCCAGGCATCCAGCATATTACAAGCTGGTTAGATATATACGCTCTGCATAGAGTGGAATAAAGCTCAATGAGTATTAGATTTTTCTGTTTACTTTTACTCCACTTTGGGAGTCTGTAAATACCATCGTTTTTTGAAATTTTGATTTCTTTATGTGCTTTACAGCTGACAATAGTGTGTAGGCATCAGCCGTAAATATGCTTGTTGCAAAGATCCCGTAGCATGTGACTTAGAAGCGTCTTAGTAAAATTCTGGGCACGAGTACTTGGACTGGAGTTCTACCAAATGCATTCGGATTTTGACCTCTGAAGCGTGCTTTGTAACTTCTACAAAGGATATATCACATTCTATTACCTGCCACTCCCAAGGTGGTAACAGCTTGGCTCAAGGCATTAAGTGATGTTCGAGGAGTGGGATATCCATTTCTTCACTAAGCTCCCTGACACGCAGCGAGAATGGCTGTCTTAAAGCGGGACAATTGTGAAAAGCATAGCACACGTCATGTCGTTAATAGCATTAGAACACGGGTGCTGATGATTAGAGCGGACTTTGAGAAAATATGTGAGGCTGGTGTATGTTCTCTGCAGATGGAGTGACCACTCATTTCATTCGATGTATAAACTTTCAATAGGGCTTGATCTGAAAGCCCCCGTGGCAAGGTGGATACCCAGATGGTGGATACGATCCAGCATCTCAGCGCACTAGGGGCGGCAGAGTGATATACCGTGCTACCATAGTCCAATCGTGATCGAATGAGACTCTTGTAAAGATTCATTACACACTTTCTGTCGCTGCCCCATGTTGTGCGAGATAAAATTTTCAGTAAGTTCATTGTTTTTGGGCATTTCACCTTGAGATATTTTGTGTGGTATGAAAGTAAGTTGAAGAGTCAAGTACAATGCCTAAAAATTTGTGCTCTTTGTTCACAGGTATTTGTTGTCCATACAGTTCTACACAAGGATCTGGAACCAGGCCTCTCTTTCTTGTAAAAAGAGACACAAGAACTTTTGTGGGGGTTCACTTTGAATCCGTTTTCAAGCCCTGTTGTACTTATCTCTCACACACTAAGGTGGCAGGATTTGAAAGCATTTGTATGTCGTCTACGTAGACGGAATAAAAAATAGCTGGCGGTAATGAAGCACGAAGCGTGTTCATCTTCACAATAAACAGTGTGCAGCTGAGCGCACCTCCTTGGGGTACACCAGTATCCTTGAATTGACGCAACAATACATTGCCGATTTTCACGGAGAAGGTACTAGACTAATAGCTTTCTATGATGTTTAGCATATTTCCACGGATGCCCATTCCCGACAAGTCTTGCAAGATTCCGTAACGCCAAGTTGTGTCGTACACCTTTTCCCTATATCGAGGAATATCGACAAGAAAAACTGTTTGTGTACAAATGCGTCACGGATATGTCTTTCAATGCGCACACGATGATTAGTTGTGGACCGCCCTTCTCCGAAGCCACACTGATAGAGATCAAGCATATTGTTCAGTTCAAGGAAATGCATAAGTCGGCGATTCATAATTTATTCTAAAAGCTTACAAAGGCAACTTTGAGAGCCTATCGGGCGGTAACTTGCCACCGAGGAAGGGCCTTTACCCAGCTTCAAAACTGGAATACCATTAGCTTGCTTCCATGAGGATGGGATGTATCCGGCAGCCCAGACAGAGTTGAAAAGGCCCAGAAGTGTCATCTATGTGTCAGTGTGTTAAGTTTATAATCATGTCATACATGATTCTATCAGCGCCCAGTACAGAGCTCCTGCATCCGCTCGAGGCAGCTCTCAACTCGACAATATTAAATGGACGGTTGTATGGTTCCTTCAGTCGGCATTTACGATCCAGTGACTTAAGTTCAGCTACGTGTTTATATTTTAGGAATGCTTCCGAGTAATGAATGGAGCTTGACACGCGCTCGAAGTGCTCGCCCAGATCATTGGCCTTGTCTTCCAAGCTATTCCCTTGGTCGTCAACTAAAGGCAATGGGTGGATTTCCTGCCCCTTTAGCTTTCTTAGGCCATTCCATACTTTGGACTTTTGGGTGTAGGATGTTATGCCACAGACGAACCTCTCTCAGCTAGCCCTCCTTGCCTGTCGCTGCGTACACCTTCCCTGGGATTTTGCCCGTTTAAATTCGATAAGATTTTCTGCAATCGGGGAGCGATGCAGCGTGCCCCACGCTTTGTTCTGTTTCTTTCGTGCCAGCCTGCACTCCTCATTCTACCAGGGGACCCGTCTTTTACATGACAAACCTTTTGTTTGTGGAATGAATTTTTCAGCTGCATTGAGTATAAAACCAGTAAAATACACAACTGCGTCATCAATATTAAAATCGTTGATAAAATCTTGTGTTAAGTAGGTGGAATCTTTAAAACCTTCAAGTTAACTGATGTTATTTTCCAACGGGGGCGTGGTTTGGACTGTCATGTTCCTCCATCAAGGTCAACATCACAGGGAAGTGGTCGCTGCTAAATGGATTCTTAACGACATTCCATTCTATATAAGGAAGGAGGGTAGCAGAGCCAATCACTAAATCTAAACAAGAAAATAAATTATGGTGGATGTTATAATAGGTGGGCTCTTTTTTGCTAAGGCGGGACACTGCATCAAAATAAAACTTGCTTATTTCTCATCTGAACTTGGTGAAACTTACTAAACTTGTTCAGTTTCTTTTACAGATTCTGAAAATGCAATTAGATTTCTTCTAACTTGTATAGTTAGTCAGATAATTAAAAATCAATTGTCATTGTGTGTGAAAGCAATAAAAATTAATCATTAAAATTTGCTATAGACATGTTTTAGACCTTGTAAAGCACAACGGACACAACAATGCAAGCAGATTTTAGTTTGTGAAATTAGGTCCAATATTAAAGCCTATTGAATATGAGTGGCCCATAAGAGGCAATTACCCAGTCAGAAATTGCACCATATAATATATTTGTAAAAAAAATTAAACAACCGGCTTGCATCTAGTGTGCTCCATTCATTCAGCTATGCACTGCAAAAAAAATTATTACCATATCTGCAACTGGAGCTGAGATATTGCATTTATGGTTGCACTGAGAGGCCAAAATTTGCATTTTGAGAAAAGTGAGAACAACAAACAAAAGCTTTATTTAGACAAGAACATTGAGAAAAATGAACACCATTTGCTCTCGCAAACCAATAATATGCTCCCGAGACATAATCACTTTGGTCACTGCCACCTTTATGGCGCTTCTTCAGTGTTTGTTGCACATTGTCTGCAGATGCACGTTTGCATGCAGATGAACCCGATCGCCGCTCATCCTTTTCTCTGATGCGTTTGGTGCTTCACTGGCCAGGATTCATGTTTAGCTCATGTAGGATTCCAGCTGAATTCAACCTTCCTTTTCCACCTAATGGTTTGGAGTTGCACCCCTTATGCTTTGTCAGCAGATTGCGGAGGGCTGTCCCCATGCGCTTCTGCACATGGTTGACACATTCCTCTTTCTGAATATCTATATACCCATAAACTTCAGCCTCCTTTAGGGCGAGGAATGTCCTGCTGTTGCCATCTGCAGTGATGCTACTGCGGACTTATGATTTGGAGCAATTTTTGGAGCATCAGAAATTTCATTTTGGAGCACTTTGGAGCAGGCAATTTGGCATTTTGGAGCAGCTGATTTTTCACATCCTGAAGTATTTCAAAAAAGCGAGTTGCAATTTATATTCAATTACCTGAATAATTCTTATGTTCTCATGAGAAGCTTCGTAAACATTTCCATCTATTGCATATCTCGTGGAGAAAAAAATGCACTTGTGTGCATGCGACACACACAGACACAAATTGATATCATTTCGTATATTGCTAGTTTTCCCAGATGTCATCGGTAATATCCAGAAACAGAAATGATGGACACATTGGCGGCACGCAGTTATTATAAACACGTCATGCTGCGCTTCAAACAAGCTACTAGCTGCGTTTCCGGAGTAGATAACGTCCGCCGATGAATCGCCAATTAACCTTGAAGCCGCGAGCCTCGGCAGAAACCGCACTTTGCCGTCGAGCCGCCTTGCAAGGCAGACGCCGCGTCGGCGCCGTGCGTGGCACTGCTAAAGTCACTGGAACCTGGAACATTGAAAGTACCGCAACCGCCGGAGCAAGCGCAGGCAACACTGTGTGGAAAAGACGAGCAGCTCTTCCTCGGGTTTTCTAGCAAGTAGGTTTCTAGGCTTGTTACAGTGAAGAACAGCACAATGGCTGCCGCAGTGGTCCCTGTGAAATCCAAAAACTAAACAGCATTTCGTTTAGCTAGATACGATGTAAATTACAGGTACAGTAGCCGACGGATTTTTCGGACTCCAAAAATTCGGACTTGTTGGATATTCCGGACTTCATAGATGTACCGGCAGGATTCCCATAGCACTAATGCATTTTCGCGAGCGATATTTTGGACGAATCTCGGAGCCAGTGTTCGATTTTCCGGACTAAATCGCTCGCTCCAAGCCATGCTACTCGATCTTGGAGGCCGCCATGTTGGATTTTCCGCTGGCTTGGCTTCCAGTGCCCTCCTGTATAGCCTTCAAGATCAGTACACGCACGCTATCCGCTCGTCTCTGAGGCCATGCCCGCTCTTCCTTGGCCGACAAAACGTTCTAAAAAGCTGCACTTGCTTTTTTTTCGGTCTGTACACTGTGTGCGGGTGAAAGCTTGCGAGGGTCAGCGAGCAACCGCAATTTATTCTCACGCACGCGAGAGAGGAAGGCGGCTGGAGGCGCGCGCAGACTTCGTTTGCTCACGGGGCACGGGGAGAAGGCGGCGGAGACGGTGGGGAGTTGCATTCTGCTTTTGCAGCTGCGGACGGAGCTGCCGCACAGGCACCGTATCTTGAAAGTGATCTGCTATGTGGCCGAAGTGTGCGCCCGCGATCTGCGATGGGTACAAAGGGCGTGCGACGAGTGCCACTAGCTTCGTATGCGCAGTTTTTTTTCTTCTTTTTTCGACGTTAGCAGAAGCGAGACAATAGACAGCGCGAAGGTCAATATGCCCGCGGTCATCGAGCGAGATGTGTTCATGTGTAACCTGTGCGCACGTGACACCGTGCTTATTTAGTTAGTAAGCGCATATTTACAACTTTATACGGCCGATAAAACTAACATCCTTACTTCGTATCGCTGTCTATTAATTTGCTATCGCAATCGATGCTCCGCCTTTTGGCGAATGTGCGACATTTTTCTTAAGCCGCTCTAAGCCTCATAATTTTTTTTCTCAGGGGGGGGGGGAGGGGGGCGAGTTTTTCGGACTGTTCGGTTTTTCGGACTGCTCGATTTTTCAGTCCCCGCGAAGTCCGGAAAATCGGTCAGCTACTGCACTCGGAAAGTGAAGCATTCAACTGTGCGCCACCCGTTCTAAATGCAAAGCGATCCCGATGCTCGTGCGTCACACAAGATTTTTTTTTCGGATGACTAGGTATCATGCGCTGCCACGAAATCGTTTATACGTGTGGATATTATCGCTTTCTAACGTGGCTACTGATTTAACCCCGTACGAAATGTTTCATACAGATCTAATTCTACGAAAATAAACGGTCCCTGACTGCACTACAAGAAAAGGGATGCTAAAACAGAATTAACCAGGTCATGTTCGTGTTGTTTTAAACAACACACGAGAAAATCTATATTTTAATTTTTAACATTGACAGGTCAATCGATCTTCTCACTACACTTTGTTATTTTTGACACAGCCGCCCGTATTCCGTCGCTCTTCGAGCCACATTTTGCTCGGTTCTGCATATTTCTGAGCATCTCCTCGCTTTGTTTACACAAGGCAAACCGCAGTCTTCAAAGCAAATGCACAAAGAAGCTTTTCCATCACTATATGGCATTTAGGGAGTGCGATGAAATACCGCAAGGAGCTTCTCAGCTTTGCGATATCAACAAGTTCACCAAGTGGGAGTGAACTTGTCGCTCTTTATCCGGAGCAGCCAGATATAGCACGGCGCTTGCTCTTGCTCTTTCCGCTTAACTGGTATCGCGAAAAGCGCTTTCCCGGACTCCCGGCCGTTGCTGCACCCGGGCATTTCCTTTCGTTTTCTTTTAAGTCTACGAAAGTTACATATACACTAAATTATACAAAATGCAAAATCTGACCTCGTTGATGACTCGTACGCGCGGCGTGTGCAAGCGATGTCTGTCTGCTTATCTCCTCCAGCGTAGCTTAGATCCGCCATCTATAGTGGAAAGTGATCACCTGACGGAAACTGACCAATCGGCGGCGCGGCGGCTAATTAGAGAAAAGGGCTGCGGTACTTTCCAGGTTCCAGTGACCTTAATTGGGACGTACGCGCTAGAGCTTTCTCGTCTCCTGTTTGCAGCTAAGGTTGCAACTAAGGCTCGCCCTATCGTCACGTTGAACGTTTTAATTTCCCGGTGGTGCAATTGGCGATAGACGTCGTCAAATCCGAGACTGTTTGGCACAGTTAGGCGCAATTTTCGTCGATTGTATCAGGATGGCGCAGTAAATCCCAATTGGCGCACTTTGGCGCAGTTGGCGCAGGAGTGGAATCGCTGCATCTGACAAAACTGTCATATATCTGAGGTGGTGCTTCTCCCAAAACCTTCGAACAGAATAAGGCCAGCTTCAATCTCCATTTCGCCAGACTTCTTGTCCATATTTTTTTGGCATACGTGACTGGCCTTCCATTCTTCATAGTGGGGGTCATGAGCTTTCGGTCCGCATTTGCAACCAGCACAAAAGTTGCTGAGTACAACGTATTCCAAGACGAGCCCTGAAAAAAGTTCAATAACCGCGCCGACTCCAATGTGGGACGAATGCCCGCGGGTCATCCAAGATCCGTCGTAGGACATGGCAATGTTCCCAGGATTGTCTAGGCTGAGCTCGCTGTACAAATTCCGTACAGATTCTGCGCTCACCTTTTCTTGTTTCTTGGCTGCACGAGTCGCGGCGGGCGTCAACTTCAGCTTCTGGTAGGCTTGCCACGTTTTCGTGTGCAGTCCGCGGTGAAAAATATTAATGATGGCGAAAATATCGTTGAGGGCCATTTGTCTGTTGCCAGTGACTTGCATGGCACGCGCTGCGAGAATGTTTATCGCAAACAGGTTCACTTTTGCGTCGCCGTTCACGCGCGGCGAGCTCCACATTGTAGCTTTGTCACCGCAGTTGGAGCAAACAAGTAACAGCTTCACGGCAAGGCCATATTCGCACTTGTCTTGGCAAATTTTTGCGTTTCCGCCGCATATCTTGTGCTGTAGATATTGAAGAAGCATGTTCACCAGTTCCAAACACACCACGGTGAAACTAGTCTCGTCAAGCAGGCAGCCACCGGAATTGCTCGCGGCCAACAAGTCCGACTTGCGTTGCATTGCTGCAGTTGATGCAAGCTCTTGAACTTTGGCATTGGCTCTCTTCTTACTTTCATTTATTTCTGAAGGCGTCCGGATAACTGTATCAACACGAACGCGGCCGACGTCAGGGAGGTCGGGGGCACTTGTTGACGGGGCCGTTAGGCCTAATCCTGTAGTGCACACCTTGGCGACTCCATTGCTCGATGCCTGCTGTCGCTCATCTTCGATTTTCAGTTCGTCCTCGGTGCATCTCGATCTTTCAGCAACTCTTCTGACGTTCTGGATCAGTGATTTCCTTCTTTTCATGCCGTACTTGTGTCGGCACACGAACTTTCTTGTTGACATCGCGGCAAGTAGTACTCGGGTCGGACGACAGGACAAAATGGCGCCCGGTGCTCGCGTACCGAAGCAAGACGCGGTGCAGACGATGCTCTCAGCCAATCACGTAGCCAGCTTTCGTCACGTGCCCTAAGCAACCAATAGCGACGGGCATTTCATTTTTTCGCACCGTTTCTCTACCGGTACCGGTGACTGGAGAGAAGCACTGGTGCGCGAAAATTGAAAACGAAAAGCTGCTCTTTCAAATGAGACCACCATGGCGGCGAGTGGGGCTGTAGCGCGGAAGCTGTGCATCATTTAAATTGCACCGTTTTTGGTTCGGCATCTACACAAATTGAGGCACCTTTAATGCAAAAAATTAATATTGCGGTTGAAATAGATGCGTTTCAAATATGAAACTTTGCAAATTAGTAGAATAATGAACGTAGATTCCGAAAATAGCATTTTCCAAAAATCAATATTTTCGTGATTTTTCGGTGCTAAAGCCGTGTCCCCCCTTAAAGAGACATGCACCAGAGGTTACCAACATGTACTCTATAAGCCAACCCCTGGCGTCACACCAGGAGTCTCCCCAAAAGTGCTGCGAGCATTAAAATCACCGGCAATAATGTGTGGTTCTGGGAGCTGGTCAATTAGCACATAAAATTCCGTTTTGCCGAGTTTATAGTGTGGCAGTACATAAATACAACCAACTTGTTGAAAAGTATCCCTCGCACGGACACTGCCTCTAGTGGTTGTCTAAAGAGAGATTTCTGGCATGCAACAGATTTATCTGCAATTATTGCTACACCTCCGGACGAGGCAACAGCATCATCACGGTCTCTACGGAAGATTGCATATTGTCTGAGCAACTGTTTGTGTGGGTTTTAGATGTGTTTCCTGAACACACAGCACTTTTGGCTTATATTTATGGAGGAGTTCTGTGATATCGAGATTACGGAGAAGTCTTCTCACATTCCATTGTAGGATTTGTGTGTTCATTTTGATATATTTTTATGCTGTGTGCTCAAGAATACAAAGTTAGTTCACGGGCTCTTTCCAGGCGCCGTGACAAGAGATTTTTCTTTTTTGGAGCGGTCGATGGAATCGCGTGGCTCTTTAGGCGCTGGCTGCGCCCTCATGCTTGGTGTTGTGTCCATGTCCTCTTGTGAGACGGTGGACACGCACTCTTGCAGGCGCTGGGTTTGCTTTGAAAGCCTCGCCTTAAAAGACGAGACCTTGGTGCCCACCAGCCCGAAGGTTGATGGGCCCCGTTTAGATGGCGGTGCAGCACTGGCTGCACCTGCCGAGGGGGCAAATGGCGTCACCGCCGGCTCACTACGTGTGTGCCAGACAGCCGCCGGGGGCCGTTGTGGTGCTGCCCCCTGATGCGCCACTTCGGCAAAGCTGGTTTTTGGCAGGTACAATACCCACCTGCGTGCCTCCTTGAAAGTCATGTTTTCCTTTACTTTAATAGTGACCATTTCCTTTTCTTTTTTCCAGGACGGGCACGACCGCGAGTATGCGGCGTGCTCCCCATCACAGTTAACACAACGTAAAGAGCTTTCACAAATTTGGAGCAGGTTACCGGGAAAAAAAACTCTGTTTTGGAGCACTAAATCCCAAATTTGGAGCAGTTTCACAAAGTACCCTTACCCATAAAACGCCATAAAATTTACCCTGCATAATAAACGCACCCCCCAAATTTGCATTGGATTTCTGGGGGAAAAAAAGGTGCGTTCATTACACAAGCATATACGGTAATTCATATTAGCAGCGTAAGTGAGGGCAGGGGCACGATCGGAGATCGTTGTTCACAACGCGCGTTCAGTTTCGCCGTTCACGGTTGACCTAAGCCAACCCTGGGGTTCCGCAGACCCTGCTCGGGGTTCTGCGAGCCACTGACAAATTTTTCGTGGTCCCGCGCTCGCCAATTAAGTGGCTAAAATGGCAAATAAAAGGTGTGCTCGATCCACAGAACTTCCATTACCCATGCCCGAGTGTCAAAAAGCACATCACAGCGCGTAACGGCAGTGCGTGAACTGTGCAATAAGTCCGCAAGCAGCTTGTAGCCACCCAACCTTCGAAAACTGGCAGCGCGCCTAAGCTTTTGCACTTGATCTCGGAGGCCATAACTTACCAACATGCGCATTTCTCCCGTTTGTAGATAGGGTAGGTGCCGAGAGCTTGTGCACTGACGTATACGTTGGGAAAATAAAAAAATAAATGCATGCAGCATCACAAATGCGCACCGCGAAAGAGCAAACACGGCGCTAGCGTCCAAAAACGAAGCGGCGCAGTCCGCATGGCTAGGGTTCTCAGCGGCAATCGTACGCGATACGTGACTGACAGCTACGCCGGAATGCTTTGTGCTTATTTGTGCCCTCAAAGCCCTTATCGTTGCGTTAATCGCCGTGTGTAAAACCGCCTTGGCGGCTAGCCGCGTGCTTCCACAAGTACGTAGTAGCCATCTGTGATCGCGTCGATAGCCACCACAGTTTAGTCCGCAGTGGTTGCGGCAAACAGTAGTTTCAATTTGACTCGGTGCGCACGTCGGCTGTCGCCACCCATGATCGCGTCGATAGCGACTGCGGATTCCTCCATACTTGTTGCAGCAAATGGTAGTTTCGTTTTGACTTGGTGAGTCGTTGGCCACCTGCCTTCTGAACCGCAAGGTCGCCGTTCATGATCGCGTCGATAACGGCCGCAGTTTCGTCAGCAGCGGTTGCGGCGAGCAGTAGTTGCACTTTGACTGAGTGCAAAATTGTCAAAGAGCACCGGCTACATCGCGATGAACGGACGATTTGTTGGCGACCAGCTCCCTAGCGAAAAAATAACCGGATGTGCGCGCGGTAGTGAAAAGCGTGTCTGCAAATGAGACGCGTGCCGCAGCCATGCGGCAAAGGATGTTGCAAGGCCTTCGCCGCTGCTAGCCCTTAATCAGTCATGAGATGACAAGAATTTTAGCTTCCTCACTGCTTTTATGCAAAATAGAAACAATATTTACTGATGCATTCAGTAAATAAAAGCATGAAGAAGTAGTAAGCATTCATTAATTGTTTTCTTGATACTCTGGATAATTCGACATTAGTTGAATTAGGGCGACATTTTAATTTCGGATAATTCGAGGGGGGGGGGCATTCCTTGGTGCTTCATGGAGCTTAGCAGGGTTCCCCGGAACGAACATGCTTGAGAACCCCTGCCGTGGAGTATTCGTACGCGCTCCGCTTATGACCGCGTGCACAGATACGGCGAGGATCTAGTTGAGTCAACTGGCAATGGCAAACTGCTTTTGTTACTGCAAGCAATGCACACTCCGTGTCTCCGCGAGATTTTAATGCATATACAACACGCCGCACTGCAACCAGCAGCGAAAATATTCTTTGGCGCCCACCACCAAACATGCCAACGTCTCGTCTGGGCGTTCTGCATCCTCCTTGAGCCTGTTCATGCGGGACTGCTCATTGACCGTCTTGTGCAGACCGTTAACACTATCTTCCATCTCTTCAGTGCACTTACGCCGCTGCTCCGCCACCTTGTTCACAGCCCCTCTATAAATTGGCAGCAAAGACCAAGAACCAATCACAAAATTCCGTCATCACTATCAGTTAATGTTTGGTAGAAACACATTGCTGGCAAATCTTGTCCATCTCGGGAATGGGCACTCTTATGGTAGACTGAGGAGTCAAACAAGCTCACGCAGGTACAGCTACTTTTGCTCAGTGAGGTGGTGTGGCTCTATCAACTTACTTAAGAAATGCAAGAAACAAGGTTGACGTTAAACTTGATACTGTATTTACCCAAATCTAACCCAAACAAATTTTCCGAGAAATTAGGTCAGAATGTCCTCTGCGCATTGCAATAGGATAGGAAACCAAAACCGCGTTTGTGGCGCTGGCAACAGCCTACTGTCAGAACCGTCAGAGGTAGAGTCATCACAAGATGGCGACAGAGCACAATTTCGTGAACACTGCCGTGGGTTCAGTTTGGGCTCAACTATGACCTATAGCAGCCTTCTTGGGCAATCAGCAAAATTGCGCACGACTATGCAGCAGATGCATCGGAGCATATGGCTGCCAGCATTTCTAGGACTGCGCCAAGCTCGATATCTGCGCACAGCTGCCAGGAACGCTGCCAGCCGCATACTTCAACAAGTCCAGTGCAGTCACGTAAAGTAAAATCTAGCAAAAGTGATAGTAGTATCTGTAAAAGTGATTGCTCGAGAATAATACTAACCCTGTGTGCTTGATATCTGTGGCCAATAAAGCACAAATGGCAAAGACAACGGCCACTTTCTTTATGAAAGCTAAAAAAAAATCACTTCTGTGAAGGTGTATCTTGCACGTCTCGTTCTTTCCGATTTCAAATGTGTGGGCAGGCTATATTTTTGTTTCATAAATCGGGAGCACGTTACGCTCGGGTGCACTTTTATTTTTTTATGTACCTGTGGCAAATGGGTGCACATTAGATTCAAGGGTGGATTATAATTGGGTAAATATGGTAATCGAGTTACTACAATTCACTCTTGACATCAGCCTCCTGATTTCTGTTGTACAAAACCACCTCTTGTCAGTCAGACATTGGAATATATAAAGGAACTAAAACAGGCAATATTCTCACAGGAGTCAATCTATTGTAGTCGAAGTGTTGTAGCCCAAGCGAGAGGTGCATGAGGATGGCTAGAAAAAAAAAACTTGTGGTGGCACACAGTCGACATATGGGGTGGAGGTTTTATGAGCAAGCGTTGCAGGTATTTGCACAGGAGTCATGCAAACATTAGTGCGAGTGAGTAAGTCAAATAAAGGAGGCACTGTTAGATATTGCATGGCCACGGCACATTCTTCGTACGCACTAGAGCAGGATATCTGGTGCAGGATATATTGAGAGGTTTTGGTAGGCAGGCCTTATAATACTAATGAGACATCTTTTACAGTGAAGTGTCTATTGGCTATGATCTGCAAAAAAAATGTATCCGAGATGTTGACACAAACAATTCATCATGTAGGCCGTCCTGGTGATATTGCAGAAAGGGTCCAAGCTGAATGGCACATACCCCTGTGGGCTCGGGGACCTGTAACGCACCCTTGAACTACCCTTGTTAATGAATGGACACACGAGATTGACGTGCAACTACAGCGTCGAGTCCCGGGCGGGTGGAGTCAACATCTATGCAAAGACCGACTGCATGAGTACCACCACGTACGATATGCCAGTCGTAAATGATGCCACCATCTCGGATTGTGCAGACATACTGTAACGTTGTCATCAGCAGACCCGATGGAAGGTGCATCGCATCGTTCATGTTGGAACGTTTCGGTTTAAAGTGTTGCAGTGAAGTGGATGTGCCAACAATAGCACGCAACAGATCGTGCATTGCTCTCGCATTTAGCAAGAATGTGTCTAGAATCGATGTGCAACAATTGCAGTTTATCATAGCGACCATAAGCAATGATCAATATGGTGATCAAGTGAATAAAAAAAAAGACAAAAGTAAACAACAAAGTTAAGTGGCAAGTCTTTTCAACCATTTAACATAACCACCAAATTGAAAAAAATAGATACAATTAAACAAAACCAACACATTCGCAGGTCTTTATCTTCACATAGTGGAAGGGCTCTGAATTTTTTTTCCTATGAAGTTAATACTATATTATGGGGTAAATATTGTGGATTCCTACATGTCCTGTTCAGCCTTCAGCGAAATAATGTCCCTTTTATAGAAAAACGTTAGGCAACAAAAAATTGTTTTAATGGTTTCAAATCCCATAATGACACTTTATGCTTTATGCATTTATGCGTGCTTGTGCAACCATAATGCTGAATATATTTGCTTTAGAGCTGAAAGAATAACACAGAGGATATAAATTCCACAGGCATAAACTGCTGATGCAAATGTGACGTGCAGCATCTAACCTTTAGTGCTATGCGGCTTGATAGGCTGGCAGTGAGGTCATCCTTTCTTTCTTGACAGCAGCTATCTCACGCTCAAGATCACTTTTGGCTGCCTGCGTAAAACAACGAAAGGTACAAAAAATGCTGCGAGATGAATGCAACTGATGAAGTAAGGCGACACTTGCCAGCGCTTGCTTCAGTACACAATGGTGGCCACCACCTTTGCAGGTTATTTGCAATTCTCTATGGTAATTCTAAAGCTTGAAAGCACGAATATAAAATGAAAAACTAGTGTATTGTGTTTACATGAATATAATGGGATATTAAATATATAACAGAGAGAGTTTCGATGGCTCTGGAAGTAAAATACAGTTAAACATCGATATAACAAACTTAAATATACCAAAATTCTCAATACAGTAGAACCCCGCTGTTACATTTTTCACAGGGCCGTAAAAACGAACGTAAGAGCCGGGAAACAGGAAAAATTGAGAAATGGGAGTAGTGTTGAACTGCACACAATATTATTTAAATTCTTACGTGTGACAAAAAGTAATTTCGCCTGACAGCCGAAGTATCGATTGCGATGAGCTATACAAAGTAAGAATAGTAGTTTTATCATCCGTATAAACTTGTAAACATTCGCTTATTAACTAATTAACAAACATGGTGTCAGCACCCACAGGCAAACTTGAACACATCACACTCGATGAGCGCAGGACAACGCGCAGTTAAGCGCCGCTGCAGAAGCGAGTGAAGTGACCTTCGTGCTGTTCTCTATCCCTTTGATGCAAACTGAGCGCGAGAACACGCAGCACGCACAAGCTACGAGCCGCCGACGCACCTACACTGCCTACTCTGCCCCCACGCAGATCGCTTTCAAGATACGGCCCACGCGACTGCGCGCCACCCGCGCACTATGATGCCACAGCACAACGCTGCCCCTAATCCCCCCCCCCTCGCTCCCTCGCCGGTGCCTCGAGCGCAACAGAAGGAGGCGCGCTTCCTCCCTGCTTTTCTTTTTTTCGCGCGCGAGACGCGGTCGTCGGCTCCCCTCGCACGCTTTCACTCGCACATACAGCATACGTTGCGAAAGCAAGCATACGGCGCGCGGCGATGGCGTTATCGCCCTTGGACTTTATACGGAACATCTATGAGCCAAAACCAATTTTAGGGCCGCAACGCGTCATAGACACCATCTTTAGAAAGCAAATGCGGATCTCAAAGGCCATACTTTTCCTGGCAGAAACCGAAAATACGTAATAAGTGTCGCCCGCAGCACTTTGGGCGGCCAATGCCATCGTCAAGCAACCAAGTAAAGCGACATGAAAAGTCAAAATGGCCGCTCGAGCCGGCACGGTGTGGCAGTTTGCAACGTATGATGCGGGAACGATCCCACAGTTGCGGCGTAACAGCGGGGTTACCAATGCATTGGGTTCTATGGGAGCTGTGCCGAGACCAGCCGAAAATGACGTAACAGCCGGGAAAACGCACCACCCGGGAACGTAACAGCGGGGTTCTACTGTATAACGAAGTATTAAACTTTTTATACCATCCTGTGCATAGAACGCTATATATTTTTAACCACAATACAGTTAAGCCTCGACATACTGCAGTCAGTTAAATGACAACCTTGCTTTGTTGTATCGAAATTTCATTATATTGAAATTCCATATTTGAAAACAGAAGGGCCGCAAAACTTTCCGAACTATCGGCAAGTCAGTAAAAGCAAATTTGAATGAGAAAAAAAATATGTTGTTGAATTTGAGAATCGGCGAACGAAAGATACGGTTTCATGCCACGTCCGTGATATCTTCAGATCAGTATCTACAGATCATATCAGTTCACGAATTCAAATCTACCAGAGAACTGGGAAAATGCCATTATACTAATCCATAAGGAGGGAATTTAAAAAAATTGAACAATTATAGGCCCAATAGCTTGCTTTCAGGATTTATAAAGTACTCACCAAGATAATTTTCAACAGAATTTTCAATCAATCAGGTAATTGAGAAATGTTCAGAGTACAACCAACCTAGATACCAGCAGTCATAGAGGCATCACGTAATCAAGGAGTACAGAAGGCAAACATGAATATATTGGCAAATATCTACAAAGACTTCCCGGCCACGGCGGCCGCATTTCGATGGGGGCGAAATGCGAAAACACCCGTGTACTTAGATTTAGGTGCACGTTAAAGAACCCCAGGTGGTCCAAATTTCCGGAGTCCCCCACTATTGCGTGCCTCATAATCAGAACTGGTTTTGGCACGTAAAACCATATAATTTAATTTTAATTTAATCTACAAAGACTGCACAGCTACCTTGGTTCCTCCACAAGAAAAATAGAAACTTACCGACCAAGAAAGGGTCAGCAAAGGATAAAATCTCTCCAATGCGATTCACTGCATGCTTCGAAAAACTAATCAAGCAATTAGACTGGGAACGCTGATGAGTAAGCATCAACGGCAAATATCTCAGCAACCTTTGGTTTGCAGACGACCTTGTCCTGTTCAGCAACACTGGGGATGAATTACAACAAATGATAGAGGACCTTAACCGAGTAAGTGTAAAAGTGGGGTTGAAGGTGATTATGCAGAAGACTAGGATAATGTTCAACCACCTGGCAAGAGAAGAAAAATTCAGGATCATCAGCCAGCCCCTAGAGTCGGTAAAAGAGTACATTTATCTAGGTCAATTACTCACAGGAGAATCTGATCATGATCATGAGTCGTTGAAAAGAAAAGTGTACAATCATTGCATTCTACCAGTGCTAACATATGGGGCAGAAAGCTGGAGGTTAACATGAAGCTCGAGAACAAGTTAAGGACCTCAGAAAGTGCGATGGAACAAAAAATGTTAGGCATAATGTTAAGAAACGGGAAGAGAGTGGTGTGGATCAGAGAGCAAATGCGTATAAGAGATAACCATTAAGAGAAGAACGAGCTGGGCAGGCCACGTGTAGGGTGGATAACCGGTGGAATATTAGTTACAGATTGAGTGCCAAGAGAATGTAAGCACAGTCAAGGACGGCAGAAAACTATGTGGGATGATGAAATTAAAAATCTGCAGGTGGAAATTGCAATTAGCTAGCACAAGACAGGGTTAATTGGAGATCGCAGGGAGAGGCCTTCGTCCTGCAGTGGACACAAAATATAGGCTGATGATGATTATGATGAAAGCACAGAAGCAGTCATGCAATCTGGCTGTGTTGTATAGGTGCTACTGAAACTAGCAATTAAACCTGCAACAGTCTAGGAGGAGAACGTCAGCCTTCGAGCCACTGTGGCGGGTAGTAGTAACACTGGAACTGGTGTTCACGATCCTTCATCAACAGAAACCTATCGACAAGAAATTTGGAATGGTTTTGCATTATATAGACAGAGATTGATAGAATGCTTACAGTATGAAGTGTAAAAAATTAAAGAAAAAAAATCCCATTTATGCTCTTACAGCTCACTACTAATCAAATTAAGGTGATTAATGTTAACACAACTGTACACTGGGTTATGAGGGATGCCGTAGTGGAGTGCTCTGGATTGATTACGGCCACCGGGGTTTTCAGCATGTACCTAAATTGAAGCAGACGTGCGTTTTTGCATTTAGTATTCCCTCTTTGAAATGCAGCCGCTGCAAATGGTAATCGACTTCGCAACCTTGTGCCCAGCAGCAGAACACCATAGAGTTAGTACACCAACTCTAGAGAAAAAGCTGCGCAGTGGCAACCGCCAAGGTGCTGTCATGTTGGTACCTCCAATTATTGTAACACAAAAAATATTCAAAATATGATGCCAAAACAAGCATTTACATGCAGCGCATATTTATGGACAATGTGTGAAGTTCATTCCGTGCATTTTTCAGAAAGATCTGATGGCTACTTATTGAATATTGGTGTAAATTTGTGGTGTGTGAAAGGATGCATTTACAGGCACCTGAACTTAGATGGCACCACCATACTCGTGTTGATTACGCATCTCGTCTAAATCGCATTTTGTCATCTGTGCATGCGCAGAGTAGCAACATGACGGCCTCCTTGTTATTACTAATTTCAATGCATGGGTGCTTGGCAAGCTTTTCCTTTAGAGTTGATTATATTAACTCTAAGATAGCTCCCATAACACCGCGGCGAAAGAAAGTTCACCAGGTTCTCAGTGACCGATTCCCTCGACTCGATTACTGCAAACAGCAGTTATGGGTCCTTGCTTTCTTAATACTATATACTATTTAGTGAATTGCATAACAACCCCCCCCCCCCACACACACACGCACTGACGTACTGCTGCCAAGATATTTACCTAAAATTTTAAAAACTCTTCAACTTCTTACTGCAAAAATAATGCAAATAAAGTTTAGCACATTATGTTTTTTTCAGTCCAGACTGATTTAGTGCTTCTCTTAACTGCCCCTTAACGACAAAATACAGTATAGACCACTTATAACGTAACTGCTTATAGTGCAGGACCGGATATGGTGCGGTCTTTTCAGACTCCCATTAATTTTCCCATAGCACTCTGTATACACGTATTGCTTATAGTGCAGTTGCAGGAAACGAAATACCGGTTACAATGTGGCTGCATGGGAGTACGGAAGTCACCGGAGACGACGAACGGTCCCCTCAAACGGGCGCCCCAAGGAGTGCTCGAGGAAGAGAGAAAGAGACGAAGTGGAGTAGAAGTGCACGTGGTGCGAAAGAACAGCCAGTGAGGCTGAAACCAGAATCTTGAGTGCGAGTCGTGAAATATAATGGCGCGCATAGCGAGCGAGCACTGCGAAACTGCCGTCGGCCAATGCTCGCTTCACGTAATGGCAGTAAACAAAACTTCAGGGAGCGGGCAGCGCCGGCACATCACGGCGAAGGGCGCACGCGGAGACCGTGGAATGTGAGGAAGGAGGGCGGCAGTGAAGCGGACTTCGCCTCGGGAACTCCGCCGCTTCGGTGGCTCCCCTCACCCTCCAACTCGCCCTCCCTCGCCCTCCAAACAGCGCCGCTGTTTCCCTCTGCACCGTAGCCATAGCGTGCAGGTCAACACGTGACTAGGAAGTAGAGGAAGCATAAAGGAGAAAGAAGGGTTCACTGCCACTTTCTACACGTGGCTACGGTAGCGTGGCTGAGACGTCGGCACGTACACGCATGTTCCGGCGCAACGCAGAATTGGCGACTTTGCCATTTGAGAGAGAGTGAAATGTCTGCTGTATTTTTTTTCCTTTTTCTTTGTTTCGTTCGCGCGCGACATTGAAGGGTCTCTCCTAAGCTTTTACTCTATGGCGGTGCTGGAGCAATGCTGGTTGGAGGCGCCGCCACGTGATTCGGCTGGAATTAACGAAATTCGACTGGAAATTGAATGCAAACATTCTAGCCGCATTCCTCGACTGTCGCATACGCGTGGCGGCTCGGTGCACATGTTTGGCATATGCGCAGGCCTTGAAAATTGTTGCTTTGGTTATAGTGCGGTACCGCTTATAGTGCGGATATTCGCGACTCCGGCGACTTACGTTATAAGCGGCCTACACTGTATTTCAACAAGCCGTGGAACATAAAGGAGATAACTGAGAAACTCCAGTGCTGAGATCAGTTAGTGCACAAAAAATCATTTGTTCACTTTTCATTCAGACTGAATGTTAGCCCAAGGCAGGCAGTGTACTTGACACACATTACCCGTTAAAAGTGGAATAGCACACTGAATGCCACACTCGAGCTCACCACAAGGATTTGCTGCTGCGGTGATATGCTGTTATGTTTAATCGGGGTCGGTGCTTCCGACAGACGGGTGGTGAAACTCTTGTTCTTTCTGCATTTGACCTTCGCCGACGAAAGATGTTCCACATAGGATGCTGGGCAAGGTTGCGAAAGCAGAAAGTTGAAAAAAATGATAAGACAATATCCAGCATTGCACAGTCTAAACCACAAAGAGATTGCAGCAAATGTAACACATCATACGCACAAAGTGCCGACCTTCAGCTATGGTTATTCAAGGATTAGTGGAATATATATGGTCATGTGTACATTTTACGTTTTCTGGGTGACCATTTTCAACTGGATTGTCAGTGTTACCAATTTACCGCTCAAAGCAAGGAGCACCGTACTGTATTAGAAATTTCTTGAATGTCACTGGTTTCACGGCGAAAGAGTTTTGTCTCATCTGAATGCATGTGCAATGCAAATTCCCAAATACACACGAGCACCAGCCATAACACTGGAATTTACGGTGACATGTGTATCAATAGGTGCACACACAGCTCACGAGTTTGCTCTTTGCAAACTCGCACTTTTGGCAGCATTTCTGGTTCTGACAATTGCAGGAAAATGGCAATGCATATGTAGTACTGGAAAAAAAAGAAAGTGCTGAGAAAGCAACTGAACAGCGTCAAGAATGTGGTACTGTGTTCACCACGAGTTTAAAGCAAGCATGTGGAGGGATGTTTGTCCAAGATTAAGATAAAAACAGTGCTGGCAAACCTACTTTAAGCATATGCATGAAAACCGTTTTAGTGATGCAGTGTATGCAGAGCTTGCTCTAGCCAAGTGCCATTTGACGAAATTTTCCGAGCACAAAATACAAATTTTGGTGCACTTTGGAGGAGCCATGCATTATGCTGAACAACCACAGCCCCCTGTCTGCAACTCCACCATAGTTTTGTCGATTGGGGGCACACTGTCTCCTGCCAGGAGGCAGTCCCGGTTAGCCTTCCTCTTTCCACGCATGAGGCACTCGTCGACCTGTATAATGACACGAGGTCCACCCATGGGAGGCCACGCCAGGAGCTCATCACGAAGCACTTTTAAATGAAGTTGCACCAGTCCAAGCGCATCTGCTTAGACACTGACCAGCTCGCTGTCCACGAGCTCATTTACAGTTAGCATGGAAGCCTTTGGCCATGGAATAGGTGATCCAGAGAACCTCCTTCCTCGAAATTCGCACAGCCAGCGGCCAAGGCTGTCCCTATGTGCAAAAAAGTTAGCTTTCACTGCTTTCAGTCTGCTGACCTTCAAAAGCAGAAGTTCGGTGTAAGTATGAAAGATGCTTGAAGCAAGTATTGCAGTGAAAACCAGATCTCTTACCCTTGGCTTCCCATCTGTAGTATGTGACTACATCCCCGTCACAGCTGGGAAGATCTAGATTGAACCCGAGGTTTCTGCACATGCTCCAGTATTCAAATGTCGCTGGATGGCCTCAAGAAGTGCCGTGACACATGGGTCAGACAGTTGATGAAACTGGAAGTCTTAGAGAATGAACTAGTAAACGATGTCGTAATCCATATCTGAGACTTCTCGACGGCATTTCACAGAGGCACGCTATATGAAAACATTGTAGGCACCACCAATGTCATTCGTTGATTTTTTTTCTTTCGCTTTTTGTAACAGCCCGTTTGGGGACGTCAAAGTGGTGGTACTGGCAGGGTTCATGCCATACTCTGACTGCGATTCCTCTTCGTTTGTGCCCTCTAAGGGGGCACCGCCAAGGCCCTAAAACAAGGGGTCTAAATCACCGCAGTTATTAGACGTCAATTAGAAAACAATGAATCATGCTTAACATGAACAAATAACATGTTTTGCTTCATTTTCATCTGAAGCACAATTCGAAAAGCAAACTTTTTTTTGGAATGGTTAATCTTTAGGTACAATCCTAGGGTTGCATCCTAAAGTGCAAATATGAAATCTGAACTTAAAGAGCAATAAAAAAACTTCTGGGGTTTAACGTGCCAAACCCAGCATATGATTATGACGCATGCCGTAATGGGGGGCTCCGGATAAATTTCGACCACCTGGGGTACTTTACCATACTTTACCACTGAACAAGGGCGTTTTTGCATTTTGCCTTCATCAATATGTGGCCACAACAGCTAGGATCCGATACTGTGCCTTCGGGCTTAGCAGCGCAGTGCCATGGCCACTACGCCACCAAGGCAGGTTTCAACAGCAACAGTACTGCAGGAATAAATACTATGGTGCTTGTTCTGATTTGTTACCAAGGCAACTTTCTGTACAATAAAGTGCTAACTAAACCTGAGCACATACCTTTTGTGAGGTACATCATATACATACACACTTTATTAACGATGATTTACCTTCAAACACAGATGCAAGCAGCAGCAACACTATGGTTTTAGATTACCGTAACTGTTTCAGAAATTTTGCTGATGCCGATTTTACCTGCTTCTGCAACTTGGCTCAATAAGCTTGCTCAATGCAGGTACCACTTGGTGTCATTTCACAATCGGAAGTTAAATATGGTCAGAAACCACCTGGTGAAACTTTGTCTCGAACAGAGTTTGTTTTCATAAAACACGACTCAACATTTATAAAAATTTACAAAGAGTCTGAATTCATAAACATTGGACAAAATTCGGAACGGTCAGCAGGTACGTATATACGTACTTGTTCCCGAACTCCCCATAAATTTTCACATACACCGAGGACAAAACACATTATATGAATCTATAACTTCAGGCCATGCATGATTTATGTACACTTCACCTAGCAAAAAATTTGTTCCCACCAACCTTTCAAGTAGGCTGCGAGGTTGTCGAGCACATCATCACTGGCACTCACAATCTGTATGAAGTCTATAATGCAGCACTGTGTTGTCCCGTGAAGCTTAAGTGGGGCCACCTCAATGGTCGGGCCACAACACGTGGCTTGAAGCGCCAGAACCGAGAGTGCCAGGATGGTAGTGATGGCGAAGTGAACATTGCATTTGCTCTTGTTTGCGACACCCAAAAATAGGAAGCGGGCTCGTAGACAGGCATGGTGCCCTAAATAGGAAAATAAAAACAATATCAATGAAATCTGAATGGTGCCTCAAACCATGTTCAGTTGAAAGCTTTTAACAATCCCATTTAGCCGTGCAGGAACCTTACAGGGACACTAGAGACAGGCTCAGCAGTATTAGAAAACTATGCTCCCAAAATAAAACCAATAAAGTCACTCTACCTTCAAAGGAGGATTGATAAGGACAGAAAATATGCAAAAATTGAAATAGGGTGGCAAAACCACTGCTTTTATGCTCCCATACTAGCTCACTATGACGTCATGGAATTTGACAGTGCCTGCAAGGACCTAGCCGTCATAAAAGAGCCAAAGACTGAACTTGGCAATTTCGTTTACTTAGCAAAGGCTTTTACAAACAAAAGACAACTTGATCTTCGTGATGTCACATTAATGTCGAAGTGCTCAGGTCCCGGCACAAAAATCAAGAAATGGAACTTATTTTCACTTCTAATAATCATCCAATTACCACAAATATAACAAAAAGAAGAATTTAAAAAGTAGCAGTAACAGTCTAAACTGATTTCGTGTCTCTTTATGTCCCTCCAAGAAATACTGTACTATAAAAAATGTTTCTGAAATGTGCAGCAGTATTTCAGCCACAGATGATTGAAGAGACAGAATTTTATTGTTTTTCATTGCATGCTCTTTTGAATGCTCAAGTGCAACAGCACAACAAAGCCTCCATAGGTCCACAGATACATGCAAGCTACCAGTGAGAACCTTTATGACACTTTTTTTCATAGCAGAAACAACACAGCTCTATCAAGCAAAGCTGAGAAAGTGACAACACACAATATCTTGTATTCTTTGATTCAGTTCCAATTGTGAACGCACACCAACATTACAAACAGATAGATTTCACAATGAGTTTCATTATGCCACCACTGCCGCAAGGCAAGCTGGTAGTATACGTAGTAGTCCAAAGTGGGTTGAAGGCAAAGTGTGGCAAGAATGGTGTTGCAGTTGTACCATAACAAACCTGCTTTGCCCTCGATATCAGAAGGTAGGGCGCTGAGAATAAAAAGATTACACAAGAGAGGGATTGAAGAGATGCACTTCTCAAACTTCTTGATAAAATTACCAGGAAGTTTCCATAAGGAGATTGCCAGTGGCATTAGCCCGAACGTTGCCTTTTAAACACAATTACAGTGAGAAAGTGGCAAGGACTACCATCATAATGGTGTTGGCAAGGCCACTGCACATGCAGTCTGAACATGGTGAAATAATTTTGTTTTCTGTTTTTCAGACATTTTTATTTCTTCTACAGAGATATCCAATACTCCTAGCTATGGTAGAAATCTGCATTAGGTCCACTCTCACACAGTGTGGCATGCTACATGCAGAAAAAGATCAAGCAATGCCCCTTTACCTCCCACAACTGGGAAGCCAGTTGGTGGCTTGGTTAGGTGCTGATGCAAGAAGTACTTATAAGATGGCTTATTTTTCAGGAAAATGAAACTGATGTCCCAATTTTGTGCACTGGCGACAGATTTCATGGCGTTTTCACATTCGTTTATTTTTTGTGCGCGGGGAGTCCTCAACACTTACTAGGCTGAGGTAATAATATACGTTACTTTACGGATGCCACCTGTGCAGTCCTTTTTAACAATTATTTAATTAGCATCAGCTAAGCCTTGCCACAATCTGCAACTTCACGAGCGGAGTGGGGAGGCGTCACAAACTTGTCGTCCTTTTTTTGCTTCCATTTTATTTGTTTATTTCAACATACTGCAGCCCCAGAAGGCTACCGCAGGAGTGGGAAGTACAAGATACAAAGACTGCAATGATGAAAACCCATACAGAGCAAAATCAATTGTTACCAATACATAAAAGGTATTCAACAGGCGATAAAGATTGAGCATGACCAGGTAAACCATTCCAGTGTTCCATTTTTCAGACAAAAAGCTATTTAAAAGCCTCGGAGCGGTAATGACAAGAAGATATATTTAACTCGTGGTGTCCAGTGAATGTTGGTCAAGTGGATCTGATGCAGTTGCCGAGTAAAAGATATCGTGAAGAGTTATTCAGAGCATCAAAAAACTTTGAAGATTAGATGTGGCAAAGGGAAGAGAGAAGGGAAAGCTAAGATTACAAAGAGCTAAGCAAAAAATCTATGCCATATAACAACGTATATCCAGACATATCATAGAAATGAAATATGGAAGTGGAGTTGCTCAAGCGTGCTAGTTCTGTGTTCAAAACAATGTTCAACAAAAAATATTAGCAAGCAATTTCATTCTTTCCATTGTGCTGAAAAGCATCTTCCTACAAATCAAGTTCTGCAAGTTATAATTTGCTAAAATCCCATAATGCATTTATGTAATGTGTGTATGTTCCTTTCTTGGGCAGTGCAGCTGACACGGAAGCCTTCACTTCACTACCTAAGTCCCCGGTTAGGGGGTATTACATAAGGGGTGGGTTTACAAATAAAGGTTACAGGGAGTGATCTTCGTGACAAACAATATGCACTTAAGTTGTCCGCAAAGGTGGATGAACACGTGATGGCTGCAATGTCACGGGGAAGGCCATTCCAGTCCACTGCTGTGCGAAGAAAAAATGAGGCTGCAAAAATAGTGGTGCGAGCACGTGCAATTGAATAAAAATGGAGCTTGCCTTCTTTAAAAAGGCACACACGTACATACTTTACAAAAGCACAGCTTACTTTTGCAATAATTATGAGAACTGTAGTTCTACGCATTCATTGTGAAACACATTTTTGGCAATTTCGTAATCAGATTTTCTGTGTAACCGACACACATGAAGACGAATGACTGTTGGAGCAAAGGTAAAGAATGCCAGGCCCAAATGACAGTTATTTTTCCTTTGGGTGTATGTAAAGTAAAAAGCACTATGTGAATGAAGGATATCACTACGAATCAGTTTACAGAAACTGGCAAAGTCCTGGTGGCACTATGAACATTAGTGCGGCTACACTAGTTTTAGAGTTAAATCAATGTGTCATGTCCTTGTATAAACCTTTGTCGTGTGTATCAATTGATAACTAAAGCAGCCTTTTGCACCAGAGGAATTGGTCATACAAGCATTCATGCATTTTCATTCATTTTGCAAGCGGAATTGTAGATTCACAACTAATTTAAATCGTAGGCACATCATATCAATATACGGGACTGACAAGTAAAAACAAATGTAGCGCGTGCCTAAAGAAACACCCTGAACCTCACACATACCAGGGAATAGCTTCAGGAGAGGAAGTAATATTTAAAAAATAAAATTTCTTCAACGTAAGATTTCAAGATTGCCCTCTCAAGTAGCTTTTCGTCAAATTTTCTTTCATCTATGAATGCCATTTTCCCATGACTTTATCTCTAAACACCATTCTTGTTGCATTAACTAATGGTACATTACACTGGTCGATTTCAAACGCTCTCGCGGTATGGTTTACAGTCGACTGGGCAAAATTGAGCGCGGTGGACACATTCGTGTGGTTTATTCAGAGTGCCATGCCTTCAGAGTGCTCGAAGGTGCTCCCACCTTTGACCTGAGAGTATGACTGACCTGTGACAAACCCAATCACGTGGCTACTCTGATTACTCTGCAAGCATCTCTACGTTCCGCTGGAGCAGGCTTTCTCTGGCTCCAATTTCAAGAGGGCTTTGCATCATTGCAAACTGAGTTGGAGATCGGTAGGAACCAGTTGAACGTATCATAAGGCCATGCAATCGCCTCAACACCAGATGCAAGCAAGACTCGCATGGTTGACAACAGCTTGAGCAGCTGCAAGCCATTCTGTAGGTCCGAGATGGCCCGAACGTTGATGTTATAGCAGGCCAGCTGCATAGTAAGAAAAGTACAGCACGTTACGAGTGCTTCTGTTCTCGTTTTTAGACAAAACAAAGCTCAGTTGGATGGGATTCCTGTGAAACACAACCGAAGAGACAAAACAAAGGGGCTTGTGGTAAGCATCATAATGCATTAAAACTGGCCCTGCAAGACTTTTTATCTAAGTCTGGAAATGCATTTGACAATCATTGACACTATTTCAGGACCCCTTAAGCTGTATGGAAACTCAAAAAAAAGGACTACTGCAAAGCTCCCAGCAATAGCCAGAAAGGTGAGGCAGGCAAATAGCACCCGTTTTTGGTGTCTAATGTGACCTTCTGTGGATGGATTTGCCTTCAAGCTGCACATGACTGTAGTCGATGTTGCATACTGTCTATATTATGTTTAAAGCAGTAGTGCTAAGCTAAAGCAATTTTTCACTGAATGAAATTTTAAAAAAAAGTTTCCTCAGTAAAGATCGCCACAGACGGCGCGAAACTGACTAACACATTTTAGGGCGGCTCAAGTTATACCCCTGTCACACGGCACATGTAATGTCATTTGTAGTAAATGACATTCATACCGAATGTCATTGCCGTCTTGGGTTCCCGGTCTACACGGGTAAACAAAATGGCATTCGCAATTGATGGCAATGTTTATCGGCAGGCTGCTATGATAACGAAACCCTACAAATGATGCTTCTTGTTTACATCTTTTCACTATATTGCTAAGAATACAATGGTAAACATTGGATGGTTATCTGAAAATATATTACATTTCGTTTTAACTTATCTATTTTGTAATTTTTTGCCAAGCCACTGTCGTCGAGAGTACAGAAGTCGCGCGTGAATTAGTTCGGGAAACTCTTCAACGGGCGAATGCCATTAGCAGTGAATGTCATTCACTATGCCCGTGTAGAAGCAACAAAAATGGCATTAACACATAATATCATTCGTTGCGAATGCCATTACACGTGCCATGACAGGGGTATTAGAGAACTAGTGCAGTTCGTTTGAGCAGTGGCTTTGGAACTTGTTCTCATGGGAGAAACCACGAAACCTCATTGATTATAATCTAATAGCCATTAAAAAAGGGAAACAGCATGAACTGTACTAAGGGACTCAAATAGCAAATATAAACCACACTCAAGCAAAAAAGAAATTCAACTTTCGCTGGATTGATGGTTTAGTGAGTTTCATAGTATGTCACTATTTTTGCAGTGTTAAATTTTTCATAAATTGAAAATGTCGCAATATGAAGCAGCAAATTAAACTTATACGTTCGCTTTGGAAATGTATTGCAGTATACCCAATAAATATATGAACTGGATCACAAAAAAAATAAGTCCGAAGCGGACAAAATTGGTTTCATTTGATGTTAAGACATTGGCGAAACCCACGAAATCTAACATCACGTATTATGTATTTGTATTACATTAGGCACCGTGAAACGTTCTTGTAACAGCAGTACACAGAATTGCGATGTCTGTGTACTACAGGCATGCTTGGTTGGGCACACCAAGCCCGTCTGTAGTAGAGTTACTGTAGATATGCTACATCCCATATACAGTAACTCTAGCCTGCAGCACACACCTTAGCCATCCCAGAGCGACAAATCAATCATCTTTCAACTGCATTGAATTATGGGGTTTTACGTACCGAAACTTCGATTTCATTATGAGACACGCCGTAGTGGAGCACTCCGGATTAATTTCGACAACCAAGGGATCTTCACCGTGCCCCAATGCACGGGACACGGGCGTTTTTGCATTTCGACCCCATAGAAATGCGGCCGCTGCAGCCAGGATATTCTATCCAGCGACCTTGTGCTTAGCAATGCAACATGACAGCCGCTAAGCCACCGCGGTGGGTTGTCATCATCTTTTAACTAGCTGTTCCTAAATCGTTAGCTTCCAACATGCTAGACCAAGTAAAAGAACAACCAAAATACACGCGACGACTGTTCCTGTAGCGAAACAGCTAGCCCACAGTGAAGCAGACTTCAAATCGGGCTGTCAAAATCTAACAGAGGCAATATGTGACTGACAAGCAAATATCCGCCGCTGCGCCGAGAAAACCCTTTGGAAAAAAAAAGAAGGGAGTGGATATTCGCCCGGCAGCCGGCCGAACGGCGCGAGCGGAAGCTGGCCGGCAGTGTCTCCTAATTGGCTTGCTGCGGTCACGTGATTTGTGCCGGCATGCTGCACGAGAATGCGCTTTGCCGGCAGTTTTCTTTCGCAAGCTGCCGTCGAGCGAAGAGTGCCGGCATAATTATTTGCCGGCTGTTTACGGCATATCCTCCGTCAAGTGAAGAGTGCCGGCATTTTGCACTAGGAGCTATTATTTGCCGGCAGCTTGGTTTAGAGTACCGGCCTTTTGCGCTAGGATAATTATTTGCCGGCAGCTTGGTTTAACATTCTAGGTCTACTTTAAACGCGCTGTGACGGCACAATTAAGTAACCTGGTCATGCTCTCTCTGGCAGTTGTCCTTCGCGAGCTGCCGTCGAGCGAGGGGTGCCGGCATTTTGTGCCAGGATAATTATTTGCCGGCAGCTTGGTTTAGCTACGGCATATTCTAGCTCAATTGAAAGCATGCTGTGATATGGGACAAATGGCCTGGTTGTCGATTTACAGGCATACAGTGTCCTTTCGCGATGTGTGTAGTGCCGGCATTTCGTACTTGTTCAGGGGACTCCAAACCTACTAGATAAATTGCTGTGATACGCCCAAACCACAAAACAGCACTATTCCAGGTGTTATGTTCCTTCTCAGCTTTGCAATGCTGTTGGAAAGCTATGGTAGGTTACTCATGCACAGTTCCAATGCATCAACTATGTTACTAGTTCAGTGAATCATTCTATTTAGTCCAATTTGTCATACAGCAACAGGAGCAACGATAAAAGCTGCCGTGAATCAGCCCACAGTTATAAATTTGGCATGAATACAGATGTGTTTGGTAAATTCAAATGCTAACTAGCCATGATGGTGTTGAGACACCCCTGCTAGCTTCGGCAAGGGTCTCTATCGACGGTTCACGCCTCACATAGGCTTTCTTTATGGATGCTCATCCGAAAAGTGAATGGTGTGCAGCCGAACAATCGTCCTGAGGATGGGAACTGCCACATTTGCCACCATTTGCAGACGATCGAGCCCGCGGTGGTCACGCCTGCACGAAATCGTCGTCTTCAGACGATGCCATCTTCATGGTGTTTGAGGTTGGCGTAATCAGGCGTAGTTAACGTGGATTTCCGTCGTTCTTAAATGTGTCCGTGGTTCGAATGGACCCGCAGGAAAACACGTTTCCCCCTGCAGCGTGCCGGCACTAATCACGTGACCGCAGCAAGCCATTGAGGAGACACTGCCGGCCAGCTTCCGCTCACGCCGTTCGGCCGGCTGCCGGGCGAATATCCACTCCCAAAAAAGAATGATTTGAGACGTACCCATTGCAGGACTGCTGCTTCCTTTTTTCCTCTCGGCACTCTTCGGAAAGATGTGCCAGGCTACAAGTTAAATAGACAGGAAACGGCCACGTAAAAATAACCATCTGCCGGCCTCGGTCTCTTGCACGAAGGTTAACGACGGGACATTTCAATCATCGCGCGAGCAGTTCTACGGACGCTGTGAGTGGAAACACAAGTAGCGCGCCCAGGCAACACCCAGGGCGGGTGAGGGCCCTGCCGTCGGCGGCGATGATAGTTCCTCAGCTGACTGGGTCTACCGTGTTTCGGTTTCGAACATTTGGAAATGCAATATTTACAAAAAAAATAAAAAATACTTGCACTTCCCGTACAAGCTTTCTGTTACAAGCTGCAACATATAAAGCAGGTTTGTTTATGGAAAAATTGAAAATTTATAACAGAAATGGAATTCATTGTTCCTCCGCACAAGAGGTACAATTAGTAAAAGTTAAGAGGGGAAAAAGTTTGAACGGTTAAAGACTTATTATTGCTCGATGTTTTAAGTGGAACGATCATCATGCTAGAGTGAATCAAAGAAAAGATAAATAGTCAAAATAAATTCCCATGTTCCTCCGTCTTTTTCTTTTCCTTTTTTTTCTGTTTAGAGGTGTGTTCTATATATTCTATGCCTGCCGGATTATCGGCGATCCCATTGATAGGTCGTCGTCGGAACTATGGCGGTGGCGCCACTTACGTAGGGTGTGTCGCGTGCGACCTTTTTACGTTTTTGGTGCTCATAGGGGACAAAAAATACGTGAAAGTAAATAAAAATTGTGTAAATACTTATATATCTTAGTGTTGTAATAATATAGCAATATAAAGCGGTCGACGTCAAAACTTGGGATGGGGCGCCACTTACGTAGGGGTCTAAGGCGCGCTTTTTGAACGTTTTTGAAAGCAAACTTCGCATTTTCGACGATATCGCTGCAAGAAAAAAACCTAGGGAAAGCAGCGAAACATTCATAGCAACGTTTCCAATTCTGCGGCTTCCAAAAAAGAAATCGTCTGCTACCACCGCAACCGCCGATTAAACATTTATTATGACAAGAGTGTCAACAACTTTCGTCGTCTGCTACTGCTATCATGCGGCAGTTGCGACATCCCCATGACGAGGTTTGCTGCTCCCTTCAATATGCTGACTCTTACCCTACGTAGGTGGCGCCGCCATAGACGACGGCCTTTCGCGCTCATCCGGCAGGCATAGATTATATAGGAGGCTATGGCTATGGCTATCGCCAGCTATTCGCTTTACCAGGACGGCCTCGGCCTCCTCCCTGTGAAGCAACTCGCCGATCCGAGTTTCGAGCTCAATTCGCCGCTCTCGCTCCACCTTCAGCTCCCCTTTGAGCTCTTCCACACTGGCTGCCCATTCCCCTTCCATCCGCCGCACAGCCCCCTTAAATCCTTCACACGACCTGCACGCGAAGCTAGCCTCCTCAGCGTCGGCTAAACTGGCGAAGTGCGTCTCGTCCAAATAACACCAACGTTTGCACTCCTCGCACTGCACCAGCTCGTCATCACCCTTGTCCTTCCTAGCCTGCCGCACCATTGTCCACCCGACCACCTAACGAGAAAGCCCACCAAAATACCTGAACAAAACCCCACGGTAAGCCGTACGGCAAACTCGCTATCCGGCTACCTCCGCTAGCTTCCCTAACTAGGTTTAAAACTGCCGCTTTACACTGCTTTCACCATGCAACACGTGTGCCACAACCCGCTTCCAAAAAAAAATAGAACTATTCGCTACCTACTATACTCGCGGACAACTTTCTGTGGCAATGAAGGGAAAGCTACGGAGGCAAAGGGCGCACAACTGAGAGCGCTTCTGAAAAGAATCCCGCGTTTTAATCCACGTTGGTTTAGCCTGGGGAAGAGAAAACATAAAGAGCTTATTAACAACAGTTACATAAGACAGAAAAAAACACTGAGTGTAAAAGTTTACTTATTTTGCGGCTTTTCCCTTCCGCGTCTGGGGAAACGCGAAACCGTCGCACATGGAAGCTGCGTCGATTGAGCGTCCGTTCCGAGCAACGACAAGCACTGTCAAACGCTGCCGGACTACTTGGCGCGATAACACACGTGCAGCATCACGCGCCGGTAGCTTTCACTTCATTGCCACAAAAAGTTGTCCGCGAGTATAACGTCCTACCAAACTAACCAAGAAACTAAAAAAGCATGAAAAACAATATATATAGATAGTTCGGGTACCCTAACATTTCTATAACATACAGTTGCATGCACGCGCCCCTCTTCGGGGATTGTGGGTCACCGCACCGCAGGAGACTGCACCGCAGTCTCCGCAGTCTCCTGCTCTTCCGGGCGCACACAGCTAGCGCTACGGAGGCTTTTTATGAGTGTAAATGTCAAGAAACGTTTTTGTTATAGCATTGTCCCATCGAAATAAAAATTGCTCATTATTGTTGACGCCGTGGTAATATTTTCTGCTCTACGCGGTCGTATGCAAACCAATATTTACATTGTGTTAAAGTCTACTCATGCTGACCAAAGCGTAAGCATAAGTATTTGTAGTAGGACGGCGTTATACCTCCCTCGGCTTGTTGACATTTCCTTGGAACAGATATTTCACTCTTTATAAATAAAGGAAATAGCCGTTCAGTATGACACTTATCCATTCCGAAGGCTGCTTGCCTAGAAAAGCCATGGGTACATTGTGAGTATAGGTTAGCAAACCGTGATTAATAAATTACGCGACCTCTCATAAAATGTACGTGCTCATTAAGAAAATGGCTGCGATTTACTCATTGCATTCGTGAGTACATATTTTCACGTGTTTCAGGACATCACTTGAAACATTAGTACACCCGATCAGCGACAACACTGAGGTAATCATTTGCCTTTTCCTTAGTGAACAATTACGGAAGAGCATCTTTCATCTTTGCCGTGCCCTATTGTGCAGACTAGTTGAGGGTGTCTTAATTCTGTGGCCGCTGCCGCCGGTTAGCTCTGAATTTGGTGGCTGACTACCATCGTTGCTCTTCAGTATTATCAGTTTGATGCATACTTTGGACGAGTCTGCTCACTACAGCCTTTACTTTGACCCAGCCTTTACATGACCCACCGGGTGGGTCATGTGAGATCACGCTGACATCGCCCGAGTCTCTTACTCTCTTTGGTCCTCAGCAAGCGGCTATTCGCGACTCCAGCAATTCATGCGACACCTAGCGGCGAGCGCCGGAAACCTCACACGGAGGTCGGAGCGTCGGAGCAGACGCTCCGTCCGTAGCCTTCGCACTGCGATCGGGTGCGCTTCTAGTACGATACGATGGAGCCACCATGTACGATCAACTCCGCACGGCCGTGGAATTATGCTGCGTTTTGCAGTTTTGCGGCGCCGAAGAGCCACATGGATTGCGAATCTTATTATAAGCTGGGGCAACAACGGCAATAGTTGTGTTCTCAACATCTTGCTCGAGAAAGTTTTTTTTTTTTTTTCAGGCGAGGGTCAGTTTGTTGTTTGTGTGAAGAGAACGCGATCCTTTTGCTGGTACAACGTTTGCAGTAAAGCGCTACAGCGAGCTTCAGGAAGTTTGCGTTGAGGTTGTTACTGCCATCGTGATAACGTTCAGCGTATGCGTGCTGCAACATGCAGTTTCATGTGATAGCCGGTGTGGTAATGCAATTTATGATGCGAATGTCGCCGCGGTACTCAAGCTTTCATTGATTAAAGCTTTTATATCGGATACATGCGGCGCACAACGTGGAACTACCGCGTATGGTACATCAGCGAAAATCGGTACATCGGAGTTTCAGGTACTCCCGGGTAACGTCAGTAAATCGTTCTATATGTAAGCACAATATGTACGCGCCAGCGTGCAAAATAACTATGGGGTGGCATAGCGGTACGCCTTCATTGCGACGTGGACATGCTACCCGTGTAACTAGTGCAAATTAGTAGGCGCTTATCTGAAAGTGCGTAATTATCAAAGAAATTGTATCCCTTATCAGTGTATGAAGAAAATTGGCAGCTCAGAGGCGAACACAATTTTGGCCACTTAAAGTGAAGGATATGTAAATTATAGAATACCATGGAAAATTAATTAGATTCATAATGCAGTAGCTTAGTTAACATTAATTTACACAGAAACATTTGTTTTATTTCATTAGTTTACACAGCAGCCATAAGCGACATGTTCGTAGAAAGCGGGGATGAGTAATCAGTCGTGGTCAGACCACGCAGCACAAGCCATACATGTACATGTTGTGCAAATGTGTTTTTATTGTAGTAAGCATATCTTTCGGTTTCTTATTTATCGCTTTGTTCTCTACGAGAGAAACATGGCGCCAACTACTGCAATAACTATAGCTAAGCGAAGCAGCAGTCACGGTGCGCAAATCTTGAATGTAAAATAGGTAACAGGAACGCAAAAGTAGCAGGAAAGGTTCGCCAAAGATTCGTAGTGCATGCTCGCGAGAAAGTGCAAAGCTTTATTTTAGGTTCGCTTGCTCTCTGGACTGAAAAGAGCGTGCAGAGTTTGCGCCTTCGCCGAACGAACAATAATGAGAAAGTGCATGCGCGCCGGCTGCGCATTTATTCGCATGTACAGCGGCAACAGCTGATCGAGAAAGTCGGTGCGCTGCTGCGGGCCATGCTAAACGTGCCAAATTGAGCAGGTTGTAAGATTTTGGCAATCCTGGCGAGGCCAGCGTGACGTATCCAACTTCGCCGGCCGCTGTCTCGCACGCTCGAAACGCCGGACTATCTGTCCGCGCCTTCACAGTGAATCAAAGCAGCAGAAACGTGCTTGTACTTTCCCGACTATCCAACAGTGCACGAGTACTTCGGTTCCACGACCAATGGGTTCAAGAATACATCGGTGATTTTCATCAGAATCTCGTGCGGGTCCGCTGTCAAGCCAGATGTTTGCACACACCGTGCGACCATTTCAGCCTCATTACCCATTGTGCCTCTCTCAGATCGGCTAAAATCATTTGGTCGGCGTAACCTACTCGCTTTCCTTCCACAAAACAGTGCAAACTGGCACCACACTGCACGAAAATCATCAAACTACAGTGTGACTATGATCAAACACGGCGGTTGCGGCGACGGGGGACCTCCGTATAGCCGCCATGTTGCACAGTGTAGCCAGACGCGGCCAGTTTTCGCAGCGCCCCCTGCAGTTCATTTGAGTTGCGAATAGCGAAGTCTCCGCCACCGCTCCCGTATTCCCGCACGTGGTTAGTCAACCGCGTTCTTGCCGTGGCAATCGCCGTGGCCGCCCGTATTCCCCAGTTGGTAAGTCGGAAGCCCTTCTTTACATAGTGTTTTATTCTCTTCGAGGGAACTCTCAACGATGCTATAGCTAGCTGGCCTGCTCGAAGTGTTAGTTGCAGTCGTAATAAATGCTTTCCGAGTGTACATGTGGTTGTCGTCTATTCTTTCCTCGAGCTTTACCAGACCGCGGTTGATGGGCAGGCACGCGCCATCCGCGGGGTTCGGTGTGTCGAAGCGGAGAGCCGTGGACTTGCCCCCAATATCCCGACAACTTCGATCCGCGTGGGCCGATTCCGAAGTTAGTGCGAGGCCGGGCCGACCCGAGGCAAAAGTGAAGCAGGCTTCAAGCACTCCACCAACTTGGAAAAATAAGTATAATATCTTGGGTCCAAAGGCAACCCGTATCAGATATTAAGTTGATAAGAACAGATACTACACGTTGACCCGCGTCGGCCATGTCTACGTTCGCACCATACAAATGTACGCCATCCCGCGCATTCGAAGTAGTGCCATAGTCCCCCAATAATACGGTAGTGCCTACCAATCTGAGTGTCTTCTGACTCCTGACGTCATGTTCTAGGTAGGCTCCTTTTCTCAGTTCTGCTCTGACTGCGAAATGGGTAGGCCGCATGTTGTACGGTCTGAGTAGGAACAATGTGCCTACCAAGAACAACGGCTTGAACAGAAACGGGAATGGGCGCGGCGGCGGAAGGAGACCACCGATGATGAGCGCAAATAGCTAGGCCTAGCCCAAAAGCCAGGCCTAGCTAGATGCCCATCAGCTCTGCTGTCTCCCCAGCATTGCGCCTCCAATGCAAGCTACGCTATTTTTTGTCATGATTTGGTCAACTCCCGAACTTCACGACTCGAGACATGCATATGCGCGGAATGGGTTTATCTAATCACCTGTAGGAATAAATTGATAAAAGATAGGTGTGAATTTTGCTAATTATTCTATTATTATATCAGAATACTTTGGGGTAAGAACTTCAAGATTGTCAAATTTATTTTGTAGAACAGCGTTGCCATAATTACTGAAGTCAACCGTGAACGTAAGTTGAACTGCGAATATAGTTTTTTTTCTGTGTTTTTCCATCAAAATTAAATCGGTGTATCCTTGTTACATGAAGTCACCAAAGTTGACGCACTTTAATTGCTCACTTTGGTTTCTGATTTTGCATTCGCAGGGATTTTCCTTTGTTACACTTCCTTTCAAGTTACCTTAAGAGGAGTGAGAGGGAGAACACACCCAAAGCTCATCAACTCACCGCTGAAGTCGAAACTGACTCTCGGATAAAAAAAAATGTACTCTGACATCATTTTCCAAAGAGACGTTCTAATGTGTTGAAAACGCGGCACCTACGGAAAAAAATGCGGTTTCATGCATTGATCTGGACTAAGTAGAGATCAGAGGATGCTGTTGTTGTTGACGCCTGCAAGATGTACCAACGAGCGGGGATTGGCCGTGGTTCTCCGTGGAAGATCAATGTTTTCTAGCGGGGTGTTCCCGTCCTTTTTTGTAGCTCTTTGTCACTCCGATTTTCATTAGCCAAAATGTTTTCATCCGCTCCAAATTCAGCGGCTCGTGTCATTCACACGTGCATATTTCTGTTACTGTCAAAATGTAGTATAAAATGCCAGTTACCCGTAAGTTTGCTATTCTGCTTTCTTCCACCATCGAAATGAGAGAAATCCACGACAACAAATGTACTGGGCACTCAACCCGAGGAAAGACCTGATATTTTTTAAAAAGCCTCACGATTCAAGATTGCATTAGGATTAAGGATTCCGGCAATGCGATCATTTCGGGCCTCGATATTAGGCTAGAGTCAAAGGGAGGTTTGTAGCACAGTGTTTTGACTTCCTACCTGAAACAAAACAATTACCATACACATTTTTGTAGCCTTTATTCTACTTCTATTTTCATTATTTATTTCATTCAACTTGTTTCTACAAATCCTTTATTGACGTGGTCGTTATTCTCACTGTCAATAACGTCTCTATTATTATTATGCTTCAGTTAGTCTGACTGATCACTCGCATACTATTCCAGTTTTCCCAGTTTTTACTTTTGTTTTCCCTTGATTTGTTTCACCTCTTCAAATAAAAATTGATTAATTAATCGCAACTACATCGCTTCTTGGCCTATTCTCCTTAGTGGACACGTGCCATATATGTTGAACATCATCATCATCATTATCGGTGACGCTTTCTTCGCGTGCCTCGTATTCCAATGTCCATTTAAGGAAGAAGCCATATGGCCAGCGACCCTTCGCCACGTCACCATTGTGCCTGCCGGAACCTGATACGAGTCTCTCCACAAGGACAGGCATATCCCGAACGGCTGCCCATTCGACCTGCTTTTGGCCTTGGTGCTGCTCCTGAGGACGAGGTCCGACGACCTGGGTCGCTTCTGTGGTCTTTTCATCGGCTGGCCCCGCATAAGCAGCGCCCGTTGAACGTTTGACAGCGGAAACTGCATCATTTCGCCTGTCTAGAGCGTTTACCAGCGTTTCACGTGATCAGGTATTGGTTTAGTCACAACGAAGTTAGCTTGCGTCTTAAATGTAGGAAAAGTATATGATATAGGCCTTCTTATGCCCCGATAGTTGCCGGCGAAGTGCGCATTCAGAGAGGCAAACATGTCGAGCAGCGCGGCGACGAGCTTCATCGACCAGCTCAAACTTCTGTACGACAACAAGTTGTACTCAAATGTCACAGCTCTGTTTAGCTTGGCACATCCCATCAGCACTGACCGCCCCGACCTCATGACGGTGTCGGCAAAGTTTCAGAGTTACGTGTACTGCGGTGATGCTTACGTGCAGCTCGAAGATTTCAAGAGAGCCGAGGCCTTCTACCAGAAGGCTATTCAGTTAAAGAAGTCTGCGGCTAAGGCGAAGGGCAAAGGACCCACGTCAATCATATCTGGAGACGTGACATCTGGAAATGGCATCATGTATCAGATTCACGTCTGCCACGTGAATATGAATCAGCCTGCAGACGCGATTTCTGCGCTCGAGAGCATACCGGGAAAGCAACGCAACAGCCGGGTCAACATGGCCCTGGGGCAGCTGTATCAGCAGAGTGGCAATGAGCGCTTGGCCATCACCTGCTACCGTGAGGTCCTCAAGGAGTGCCCACTCGCCTTGCAAGCCGCCAAGAGTCTTCTGGAGCTAGGCGTCAAGGCAGAACAGGTGGCTGCACTGGTGCTACACCCGGGCGGCTCCAGTGGCTCCTCCTTGCCACCCGACATGGAATGGCTTGGACAGTGGATCAAGGCCAATGCGTACCTTCACTCCCGAGAGTACTCCTCCAGTGTCACCAACTTCAAGCAGCTAGAAGCCAGGCCTCAGCTTGCAGAAAATGTGGAGATCCTTGCATCACTGGGGGAGGCCTACTATCACATGGGAGACTACACCAGTGCCACGACTACCATGGAGAGGGTGCACAGTCTGGATCCACACCTGCTTCGAGGCATGGACGTATACGCAGCCCTGCTGGCCAAGGAGAAGAAAGTCAAGGAACTTCAGTCGCTCTCATCACAGCTCATGTCAGTGAACAGCAGGAGCCCCGAACCATGGATCGTGATGGCCTACCTCTGCTACGTCATTAAGAAAGGCAACCGAGCCATCTACTTCGCCCAGAAGGCGTGTACGTTGAATCCGAGGCACGTTGAGGCTCTCCTACTCAAGGGCACAGTGCTGCTGGAGCTGCACAGGGTGCCCGAGGCCATCGCGCACTTCGGCGAGGTGTTCAAGGTGACACCGTACAGGCACGAGGCCTACAAAGGCATGGTGGACTGTTACCTGGCCCAGCTGTGGAACGATGATGCAGCGGCCATCGCCAGCAATGCCTGCAAGCACCTGGGCGACACCCCAAGGGTTCTCACACTGTATGCAAGTGTGTTGATGAAGAGCCCCGAGAGCCTGGAGAAGGCCAAGGTGTGCCTGGAGAAGGCACTCAAGCAGGAGCCCACCCACCTGCCAGCTGTGTACCTGCTCGCTGAGATATACCACCAGCAGCGCGCCTATGACCGAGGAATCCAGCTTTTGCAGAAGCACCTGGAGAGCCAGAGCACATGCCGGCTCAATCAGATGCTCGGGGACTTCTACGACCGGACAGGCGAGCACGACAAGGCCCTGCAGCACTTTGACGTCGCCCTCAACCTGGACCCCAGCAACACAAGTGCAAGGGGCAAGCGCAGGGTTGAACAATGACCCGAGAATGTGGAGCTCGGCTACGACACGGATGTTGACGAGATAGCTGAGTCAGACGTGGAGAAGGAAATTATAGAAATTGAAGTGGAAGCAGTCTGGTCAGACGTGGAGAATTAACTTGAGGAAAGTGAAGTGGAAGCTGTCTAGTCAGACGTTGAGTATACTTCCACAACTGAAGGACACTCGTGGCAAGGACAGCCTGCTGAAGTTTGTGCGTTTATGTGAATGGTGTCATGTACATTTATGTGAACATGTGTGCACTGTGTGCGCTACTATCGGCGCACTTTGTGGGTGGATGGTGAAATGATAACTGCCTTCTACCAGTGGTGCACTACTTCATCGGTTGTGCTTACTAGTGAATTAAAGATCGCATACGTAAAAAAAATGTGAGTTCGTTCAAACTAGGCGTGTTTGGCCTGTTTCTTCAGTGGCTGCGCTTCGCGGGCTAAACATGGTTCTCATTCACAAAGCGATACGCAATTGTTTCAGGTCGCGCATCAGCAGCGCCTACTGATGCCGTGTATGCGAATAGATGAGCTTTCACGGCGACGTGCCCCTGGGCCACCTGTCTTCGGTCGCCTCGCAGTGCTCTCAACATCGACTGAGAGTCTACCGAGCATTCTCGTCTCGCTGCCATGTGCCGGCCGCGTCGGCGCCTGTAAATTTCGCACCAAGTGGCGGGGTGATCTCACGGCGCCTCACATCCGCCACTACATCTTCCTGAGCCGTCATCAACCTCGCGCGCTTGCCCACAGTCGCACTTCTGACAACCACGGCGCTGTGGAATATCATTCGCACCGGATTCGCTGCGAGTATCCATTTCGATTCTCTGTAGGCAACGCCGTAGAAAGGGCGAAGCCCAGCATTCGCAGCGTCTCCGCTAGTTCTGTGGTTATGGAGTTCTTGCCTCCGAAGATCACCCTGGCCGCGACAAGTACGCGCTGTTTGCGACGCCTGATGCTGGGCCCCGATTGGCAAAGCTTGCACGCTACCACCGGAAGCGGCTCGCGTCCGCTTCAGGACCACACGGAAAGTTCCCGACGCCAGAGCCCGCCCAGTGCATTTTCAGGTTGTCCAGGTGGGAACATCAAACAAGACACACAGCCGCCCTCAGGTCGGTTTTTTTTTTTTTTGCAGTCACTCGCATAGCCAGGAAAGCAGCTTCAAGGCGGAGAGGACGTTGCGGATTCTGGCTGAAGCTTCGCCCTGTTGACAACCGTCGTGCTGCCCATCGCGGTCGCCTCCTGCAGTCAGATGCAGGAGAGCGCCTTTCGGTACAACCAGTGGGAGTGGTGATGATTGTGCTTTCTGGTAAGCCGCATGGTGCTGGAAAAGAAGGCATCGGCTGGAGCGCTATCCTGCTAGACGTCAAGATCCAACGCGAGTAGACCGCAGGTGGAAAATCCCGCCTGCTGGACTCGCCATCCAGCACAACTCACGGCGTAGCAGACAGCGCTGGTTACCGCCCACTTGGCAAAAGAGATGAGATGACCCCCTTGGTGTGCGTCGTGAGGGAGAAGCGGGCTCATGTTTCCTTCGACAAGGCTGCTGCACGTGCGCAACGCGAGGGGGAAAAGCACGACCGAAACATCTAAGTCGAGAATATCGCATGCGTCTCAGCTTTAAGGATTATATAACGACTACGTATCCCTTCTTGTTTCCGCCTACTCCACTGCTGCGCCTGTTGCGCGACAACTGTAGCTTTGCAGCAGTTGCTCCCAAGGAAGACATGGCAGTGGGCATAGGCGCCGACTACGGAGGGGGCTCTGGGGCTCGAGCCCCCTCCGAAATTTCCCCGGGGGGGGGGGCTGAGCCCCCCCCCCGCTCCTAAAATGGCAGTACCGGAGTTCTGTTACCCACATAACTTGAGGATTCTCTTGCGGTGCCTCCACATTTTCACTTTTGTTGTGGCTAAAAGCTTACGGCACCATTGTTCGCGCGGACGTGCACGGCTTTTAATTTATACTGTCGCTTTATTTCGGCAAATTCTGACAATATGTGGACAAGCGCATTAGAAGCACCATGAGCGGATACCTCATCCGTGTTTCCTCACTTTAACATTTTTTTTAAATTTTCCCCTGAGAACACCACGCACAGACACAATATATTTAAATATATACAAAGGACAAAGTTTATTATATCTTTTAAAGACAAGAGGTATCCCACTAAATAGATAGCCTATACCTAGAAAATGAATATGTTGATGTATGTTGACCTCTCTTCAAATTACTTTGCGTGCTTTTTTGACCCTGAAAAAAACCTGCAGACTTCAGTGACCCCTTCGGTAGAGTCTTCTATCAATGGCGTGTGAAAAGCACGTGAATGATATGTGTCTCAATATTGATTCTCTTTCCAGTAGGCAATGCTAACGACTGCCGACAAAATAAAAGAAAAAAAAAGCTCTTCTAATTATTTACAACTTTTACGCGTTAGGGATGGAAACATCGCTTCTTGCATGCAGAGGCCATAAGTACGGGGTGTTTCATCAAACATTTTCAAAAAAATTTTAAAGGTTGCCTGTGGCAGATAGCACAATTCTAGTTCATGAGCTGGTCTACTGGAAGAGGTGGACGTTACTTGCACAAAAAATTGAAATGCATAATCGACTAATTAAAAAATCACCAATTAGGTTTTTAACATAGTAACTTATGGCCCGTGTTGCAATTTACAATTTCTAGCCGTGGAATTCGCAAGTCGGATGCTCTAGGAACTAATTCTCAGGATGGCATCAGTTTCGAGATAATTCCCCAACATTGTGGAGAAATGCATTGGCGTTCCAGTTACTTTTGCGCTTACCCGCCGTGGTTGTTTAGTGGCTATGGTGTTGGACTGCTAAGCATGAGGTGGCAGGATCAAATCACGGCCACGGCGCTGCATTTCGATGGGGTTAAATGCTAGAACACCCGTATACTTAGATTTACGTGCACCTTAAAGAACCCCAGGTGGTCTAAATTATTCCAGAGTCCTCCACTACGGCGTGCCTCATAATCAGATCGTGGTTTTGGCACGTAAAATCCCATAATTTGTTCTTTTCATACTTTTGTGCTTTGATGCATAAAACGACGTTTTGTTGAGAAAGTGACTGGCACGCCAATGTATTTCCCCGCAAAGTTAGAGCATTAATATCTCGACTCTTCCGTTTGCCTGAGAATTAGTTCAAAGTGGATCCGCACTCCACGGCTAGAATTTGTAAATTGCAACATGGGCCATAAGGTAATTAGCTAAAAACCTAATTGGTTAATTTTGTTATTTAGTCGAATATTCATTTCATTTTTTTGTACAAGTAATGCCCGCCTCTTCGAGTAGACGAGCTCATGAACTATAGAATTGTATATCTGCCACAGGCCACCTTTAAAAATTTGGGAAACTGTTCGCTGAAACACCTTAATTGTGTATGGAATTCACTCAGTAACCGAAATAATGCCAAGCTGGATTCACTCAAAATGAGAATAAATAGAAGTCTAGAAGTCGTGCGCAGCAGCGCTTATACTCTGACTCAAAGTACTAAAAAAACAAAAAAAGAGTGCAATTTGGCCGGGAAGGAGAAGCATGTATTAGTGATAGCGAAGTAGAAGACAATTACACGAAGGAAGGTTCTTACCGATGTAAATCCGTGTAAGGATCGCACCCGTGTAAGCTCCGCACCCATAACTTGACAGCCAATATTTAAAAAAAAAAGACATCCAACTGAGAAGCAATCGCGTTCCGTGCGTTCATTCTGATCGGGCTCAACAGCGAATTGTCGCGCGCAGCGTACTTTCACGCGTCGCTACTGGATGTCGAGAGGAGGCGATCGCGGAGGTTTACGGCGGATTTCATACGTGTAGTTGAAAAAAATGAGGTCACATGGCCCGGTCCCATGAAAGGCTCGTAAAAATCGCGACGGAAAAGTGTGGCCCTTACACGAGTTATAGTGACCATATAAATTGTAGTAAACATTCACCTAAAGTTAAAATAATAAGCATAGTGGACATAGTGGACATATAAGCATGGACCATGTAAACCTGTAAATACCTCACTGGATGACCTCGAGCACTCGCTTTTACAAAGCAAGCATTGTGAAGAACGCCGGCAGCGGAGGAAAACGGTTCGTACAGCCGCGCGATTCACTGCAACTCCGCAAATTAGATTCATCATCATTATCTGTCTATTTTTATGTCCACTACTGACGGCCTCTGTGAGTGATCTGCGATGACCTCTGTCTCTTAACTCTGGAACACTAGGGGCGCAGAAAAACAGCCCAGCAAGGAAGACAGCAGGCATGAAGTTAACAGCCATCCCTGGTTGCCCTTTATCATTGCATCCACCAACGATTACCAACAATTAGATATGGCACGCGGGCCCCATAAGCGTCAGCCGCGCACAGTCATTCACAGCTACGGCAGGGCTAGAGGAGAAGACGCGTGCTATCCGCCCCATTCGCGTTTGATTACGTGACCTACAACTAACTCGAATATTGAGCGCGTGGGAAATAATGCCCATCAAGCCGCCAACCTTTTCGGCTCCCTGTTACGTGCTTTTTCCCGCACCCACAGGGTATGGGCCGCTCATGTATATGGCTTTTGGATTTAATGCGGAACATCACGGCGACGATAACCGCGACAATTTGCCTGAAGTGTCGATTTAATTGCTTTCGCCATAAAGCTAGAAACAGAAAATTGTGAGCAGAGGGTATATATATATATATATATATATATATATATATATATATATATATATATATGGGTATGTTACGGAAAGTTGGTCGCCCCCCCCCCCCCGGAAAAATGAAAACTTGCTGCCTATGGCAGTGGGCACTCGTTGAGTCAATGACGCCGTCACTGCACACGTCGCTGTAGTCGCCGAACCAGCAGTGACTCACAATTCAGCTGCGGTCTTGACCGATTGCGGAAGCCGTTTAGTCGAGCCCCACGAGAGCTGGCACTAAGAAGCCAGGTGTCCAGAGCGAAGAAAACGTCGCCAAGCCAGTTTGCAGCGTCTGCGCAGCGCACCCTCGAGCCCTCGAAAGACGGCGGTCTCAGAAAGAGCACAGTCGACACCGTAAAACCCGACGACATCGACACCGTGCGAGGTGCATTCGGCTACACGGTAAAGTTGGAGCCAAAAAACACTGGTGTCGGTGTTTCTAGAAGAGCGGTCATCAACCGGCTTGTGTCCAGTGCCATTGAAGGGCGGGGGAAAACATTTCTAATGAGTGGGGGGGTAACTGCGTGACGCAATGTCTTCGTCGCCGTGTCTAGAGGGGAACTTAAAATGCGGACTAAGACAAAAAAAATACATCGACTATACCAATCAATGCAGTGTGTAGAAATAGAATTGTTGTGATTACTATGTATGTGAATTCGATACAGTTATATAACACATTTTAAAGAGAACACTATATGAGACAGCAAGCAGCCGCGACTTCAAAAGCTGCAGTGCTCAATGCAAAATATTTTAATTGGTCAAATTAAGGAGTCAAATAACAGCATCCGCGCTGCACCTGTGCGAGAAGCAGGTGCAAGCTCATGAATGGCGTTGTCACTTCGCGTACGGTTATGCCAATCGAGTTGAGATATCGATTCCACGATAATGAAGTCTCTAGGCGCACTGCTGTCGAATGGATATATTATGTGAAAATATGCGCAAAAATTCCTGAAATGCTCGCCAGCCATTGGTCGTATGACCCATTGTGGAAGAAAGCAGAATAGGAAACTTAATGAGAACTGGAATTTCATACTACATTTTGACAGTAACAGAAATATCCTCCTGTGAATCAGACGAGCTGCTGAAATTGGAGCGGATGAAAACACTATTATACTTCCCGTGTAGAAGTCGGTACTTCCATAAAAACTAAGTAGTCGGATGTTGCCTTCACACACAAAAAATAGGCGATTCAGCGGAATGGCTCTTCCAATCTAGATGGATGGATCGATGTAAAACTAGAGACAAAAATAATCGCAGTTCGTACGGTCCTCTCAGCTGCGGCGCTGTTGCTTCCCAGATATTTCAATGAAATTGTGATCAAATGCAGTGAACGGGCCCATATTTGATGCCCTATAGTTAGTGAGTCCAAGGGATGACAAATTCGGAGTCGAGCAAAAAAAGTCTGATGTCGCTGATGAGGAACATGATGATGACGACGATCTCAGAAACTCAGTGGGATCGGCCACGAATCGGGCAGTGTGAGAAAACTTCATGAGTAATATATTTGATAGAAGCGGCTAACATAAATAAAGGCTACAGTCGTTTATCAAAAACCACAATTCAGTTAGGTACACAGGACGCGACTACGTTAATTTCTATAACTATATATTATTTATTGTATTTTGTTTCTTCAGCCTTAATATATTGTATCACAATTTCCTTCAAATCCTTTTCTCATTTCTGTGTTAACTTTTTCTCTCACAGACGTTCTGGTATGGTAAGTTTCACTTTGGTTACAATATTTCCACGCACACGTGCACATACAAAGACACTTGGCCAACCTACCGTAGTGGGTATAATCTATTGTTTGGAAACAAAAAGGAGTGAGTCCACCAAGTTACGGTGACTAGATGGGTAGGTGTGCCGTGTACAGATTTTTCACCGCACGATTCAAGGCCGATCCCCCAGATTCGGTTGCGCCATTTCACTAAAGAACAAGAACAAGGTGTGCTGTCTTCCGGGCGAGAAGCGTAGTTCAGCGCTTCTCCGCTTCATGACTGCAAACGGGGCGCTGCGGTCAGTGGCCTGTCCCAAGCGGCGTGCGTCGTCTGCTGCAACAGGGGAACAGCGGCGTATTTTTACTGAATTTAAAATGGAAACCGTATTCACAGTGACATGATAGACAGTTACAGATTTCTGAATGCTGCAGAGCCCTGTCACTTCCGACGGTAACGTAACTTCCTTGTCCGTCAGCTGCTTGTTCACCGGTTTCAACGGCAAAAAAAAAGTCGCAGTTTCGCCCAAAAGGCCAAGCATCGATTGCGAAAGCAAATTAGTAGAGAGCTATACGAAGCAAGGATAGTAGTTTAATGGGCCGTATAAAGTTGTAAACATTGGCTTACTAACTAAACAGACAAGCACGGTGTCACGCGCGCAGAGGTAAACATGAACACATCTCGCTCGATGACTCGGAAACTGGCTGTGAAAACGCCGGAGTGAGTTCAGTGGGCAGTTGCCCTTCGCGCTGTCTACTGTCTCGCTTCAAAGCGAACTAAACGTCGAAAGCACAGCGCACACAAAGCTACCGGCACTCGGCGCATGTACTTTGTCCCCGTTGCAGATCGCTGTGAAGATGAGGCCCACGCGGTCGCGCACTTCGCCCACATCGCAGATCGCCTTCCAGATACGGCGCCCGCGCGGTGAGCAGCAGCAGAACGCACGCCCCCTCTCCCTCTCCGTCACCTCGCCCCCTGCCTCGCGAGCGAAAGAAGACCGCGCGCTATCGGCCTGCCTTCCTCCCTCGCGTGCGCTACATTAAGCCGCGATTGCAGGCTCATCCTGGCACGCTTTCACTCGCACACAGCGTACGACGCGCGGAGTCGATAATAGACCGTTTTAGTTCAACGTTAGCGTAATAGCGGGGTTAAGGGAAATAGCGTTACCGTTCCGCAAACGAACTTTAAAGCGACTTTTAGTATAGCGTGATCGCGTAGTTTATGTGCGCGATGCTATTGCATTACGCTTTAAATTTCGCATACATCGGGCACCTAATTCTATGTGTGTGTGCGTCCGGAAGTGCGATATAGGCAGCACAATGGAAACCAGGAGCGCGTTCTATCTGTACTTCCCATGTCCGCCGATCTGCAGCGAAACAGACAAGCAGTACAAGCTGTCTACCATAGCCTCCGAAATCGTCCCATCTCAGAGGCCATATGCCGTCGTCGCGCCTACCTCCCGACTTTACCGATGGGTGGCGCTTGCATCTCGGAGAAAATTTCTCTCGTTAGGCTTAGGCATGTTCGAAACGAGAAGCGATCTCGAAAATTCCTCAAGGTTAGCCATAACACTCTCTCGTCGAAGCGGCATGAGACTAAGCGAAAGCCGTTTACGCAGTCATTGGGTCCGGCGGCAGCATGGAATGCACTCGCTTCAAAATCTTATGCTCTGGTTTGCAGTTTGCTGCATGCACCGGAATCTTCTGCGTTCAGGAAGGCCCATCTTTTTCAAGCCATCTCGATAGCCTACTTTCTTGGCCGGTCAGCGGATGCTTTATCAACGCCTCGTGCGGCGAAGTGGCTTGGATGGATACTGCGAAGAAACCTGTTTCTATCATATCTGCTGGCCTGTCAATGCGTGGTCGAATTGCGCGTGGCACGGTACCAGGACATCTGCGAGCACACCGAAGCCTATAAAAGCATCGCATCGTGTGCTACTCTTCAGTGGGTCCGACGGCAGCATGGAATGCACTCGCTTCAAAATCTTATGCTCTGCTTTGCAGGTAAGCTTAAAGTACAATTTCAAGAGCTATAGAAGTGACAATCGTTTTCTATTGCTGCTGCCGGACCCCCCTGCAGTCCTCATGAATTTGTTTCCTTCGCTCACGAATTCCTTAAGGATGCTGTTGCTTTTGTGCGGTGATGTGGAAACTAACCCTGGCCCCGACATTGAAAAAATGTTGCTCGAATTACTCTCAGGAGAAACAAAAATTAGCCAAGAGCTAGCGGGTCTTTCCTCTAGGGTAGCATCCTTTGAAGAGTGATTAACTGATATAGAGCAGTCTATTGGACCAATTCCTGATGTTGCATCGCGCGTATCTGAACTTGAAAAGGCTGTAACTGACCTTCGAGAGATCGTTAATAAATTGGATCGCAAAAACCACGATTTAGAAAACAGGTCCCACAGAAATAACTTGCTTATATTCGGCCTTGCTGAAAGCTCCCGCGAATCATCAGAGTTGCTGGAAGCGGTAACTGAACTGATTACATCGAAACTAGAAATTAACTGCAGCGATATCAAACGCTGTCATAGGGTGGGAGTGTGTAAGAGCAATAATCCAAGACCTGTAATTATTAAGTTGCTGGATTTTATAATTAAGGTCGCTATATTAAGTAATGCAAGAAAGTTGAAGGGCACGAAAATATTTATAAATGAAGACGTCTCTGTTCGCGTGAGGCAGGTGCGCAGGGAGCTGTGGCAGAATTCAGCTGAGATAAGGAAAAATGCGCAAAGCGCCCGGCTGCACTACGATCATCTGTTGGTGGACAACGTTCGGTACTCTTGGTATGATTGCAAAAGAAGCGATCGTTCGAGAAAGCCGTAGGTTGACCGCTACAGACAATGATTGACGGTCTCGAGCGCAAAACTACACGCTTTTGAATTTAAATGTACGTAGCCTCATTATAAAATTGAAAGCTTTAACTAAATAATTATTGAATGTCACATTCCATCAGTAATCTGTGTGACTGAAACTTGCCTAAACGAATCCATTCTTGATCATCAATTCTTGCCTCCTGGTTACACGGTTCTAAGAAGACAGGCCTTCTGGCCATGGTGGCGGAGTAGCACTTTTTATTAAAAGTGGTATTGAGTTCTCTTTACTACCTCAACTTCCAAATGTTGAATCAATATGGTGTAAACTAAAACTTGATGGTCTCGCTATTGTTATCGGTGCTATCTACCGTCCCCCAAACTCCAGCCCCTGACATTTTTTCGACTATCAGTGATTATATTGTCGGACAAAAGCTTAACTGTTCTAAACTGGTACTAACCGGTGACTTTATTGCACCCGCTATAGATTGACATTCGTTATCATCAACTGGCCATGATAGGATAATTTGTGATTCGTGAATTGACATGTCAGTAGCTTTTGATCTATCGTAGCTGGTTGATGATACAACGCGCGGAAGATTCTGTCTTAGATCTTGTTTTTGTCAATGATGAATTGGTAAAGAATGGAAATCAGTGCCGTGTTGGCGGAATTTCCGACCATAAGGTTGTTATTGTTCATCTAAGTGTTGCTTGTGTGCCAGTACGACCAACGTTTAAAAGTGTCTTGAATTTTGAGCGTGCGGACGACACTTCTAGTTTTGCTAAACTTGCGTCATGTTTTGATGATTTTGTGTCTTGTAGTGAACACTACAGTGTTTATATGTTGACTAACAAATTTTATAGTATAGTTAATGAGTATATAGCGTAATTTGTTCCTCAAAACAGTATAAAACATCATGCTACACACCCTTGGTATACCAGACCAATCATACAGCTCAAACGTCGCATTAAGCGCCTGCGAAAACGACGGAATGCACGTAATAATGGCGGGGAGTCCCTAACTAAATTACTCAGATCTGAACTAAAAGCCAAAATGAGCGAAGCTAGAAAGTTTTATTTTAATACCACATTATCCTCTTTTATGAAAAATAATCCACTTAAGTTTTGGAAAACCATCAACCCTGCAACCGTCTGCCCGTCATCCTTCGTAATAAATGATGTGCCCTGTTCGGACCCTTCGGCAGTCTCGGAGGCGTTTAATGGCTATTTCAAATCTGTGTTTGGAGATGACAATGGTACCACCCCCGACATTGGTATTATCCAGGAAATGGCTCCGTTTCGAAAAATTGAATTTAGTTATACTGGCATTTATAACCTTCTCTTGAACATCGACACTACTAAAGGTGCCGGACCGGATGGTATACCAAACACGTTTTTGAAGCGCTATGCAGAATGGAATGCTCATTATCTAACCATAATTTTTTATAAATCGTTAGAGACATATGTACTGTGCCGGCCATTTCGAAAATCGCTAATGTAATTCCTATGTTTAAACCGGGAATAAGCGGATCCTTTCCAACTACAGGCCTATCTCATTAATGTGTACCTGTTGCAACCTCTTAGAGCACATAATTCACAAACATGTTCTTCAGTATTTCACTACTAATAACATATTGTCGCGGAGTCAACATGGTTTCCGCTCTGGTTTTTCTACAACTACTCAACTCATTGAATTCACTCATGATATCGCTTCGGCTCTAAATAATGGAGGTCAGGTAGATGCCTTATTCATAGATTATAGCAAAGCGTTTGATATGGTGTGCCACAGAAAACTTCTTTTTAGGCTCAGTAAAATTATTAACGACGAAAAAATACTCGGCTGGATAGCTGATTGGCTACATTCAAGGTCTCAATATGTTACTTTAAATCACGCGCAGTCATCGTCGGCCACAGTCACTTCCGGGGTACCGCAGGGCTCAGTCCTTGGGCCCCTGTTGTTCATTATTTACATTAATGATATCACACAGGTCATTAGGGACACACCAGTGAAACTGCGATTGTACGCTGACGACTGCGTGCTCTATACCAGAGTAACTAACAGAGAAGATCAAGAGGTTCTTAACAATCTATTTTCGTCCTTTTGTGGTTAGAGCAACGCGTGGCAAATGAGCATTAGTTACTAAAAAAACAGTACAAATGACTTTCACTAATAAAAAACAGCCATTAAGTTTCAGTTATAGTTGAAATGGGCACTACCTAAATTCTGTGAATACCTTCAAGTATCTTGGAGTTACCTTCACTCAAAATCTAAAATGGCACCTTCATATTGAAACAATTTGCGCTAGGGCTCTTAGGAAACTGGGATATTTAAAGCGAACCCTCAAGTGCTCTACTAAGGATTGCAAATTAACAGCTTTTAAATCCCTCGTCTGACCATTACTAGAGTACGCCTCAGTGGTATGGGCACTCTACACTGCTCGTGACATTAGTAAGCTTGAAGCCATACAAAGAAAGCAATACGGTTAATTTATCGCCGATATGACCGCAACTTTTCTCCCTCATCTCACGCATGTGCATTATCGATAAAACCCTTGGCTCACCGAAGCACACTTGAACGTATCACTTTGCTACATAAGATTGTACACGGCCAAAGTTGCATTCAAGCACCGATTTCCTTTAGTCATTCCACTGGACGTGCGACGTGTTGCTCCCACCCACTTAATATTGTTCCTTTCCAGTCTTTTGTAAATTGTTTTAAGTATTCTTTTTTTCCAAGCGTTGTTGAAATTTGGAACAACCTAGCTGGTTCCTTGCGGGAAAAACCTATTGAAGAGTTTTTGAAAGAATTGTCTAACCACATTTTCTAACTACGTTTTCATTGTATGTTGTTTGGTCTATTATCTGGTGTATCTACTCCTGCTATGACTCGTGTATCGAGACAGCAGTATCTGTAAATAAATAAATAAACTAACAAACGAAGTGAATTCTACAAAAATAACGCCAAAATTCAGTTCGAAGCGGGCGACCGGGACTGCCGCCGTGCTTTAGGTAAACTGCATAAACCACGCAAAAACGGTAACGTTAAATGTGAGAAATAGCGTGCGTACGCTAAACGGTATGGGTAGGTTAGCGTTCTGCGCATCCGCATTTCGATCCCGCTATTCCGGTAAGCCCGCTATATTACGGTAAAGACGCTAAACTAAAACTGTCTATTATCGCTGTTGGACTTTATACGGAACCTCACGGCGATGGCGACGGCAGAACTGCGCTTGTAGTGTCCATATAATTGCTATCGCAATAATATATAGAGCTATAAACGCGGTTTAGTTCGGTAATCACGTCAAAACTGAGTCAACGAAGAGGAGCACAAATTCTGCACGGACGCAAAGCCCTTCATGAAGGAAGGAAGGAAAATAAGAGGCGAAAGGCAGAGAGGTTAACCAGGTTAAGTGTCCGGTTGGCTACTCTGCACGGGGGGATGGGGTAAGGGCAGAAAAGATTAGAAAACAAGAGAAGATTAAAAAGAAGAAAACAAAAACAAAGAAGAACAAAAGAAAACAACACATCTGTCCGCACAATTCTATAGTTTTTCATGAAGTCCTGTTTCTTTCAAAAAGCGTACTAGCGCTTTTAAAGCAGTTCCTTCCGACGTCGGCTGGGACCATAGACCAAGAATTCTGGCTTCCGTAAGGGGACGGCTGTCTATCTTGTCGAGCGTGGTTCTGAGGACTTTCCTTTGTGCTCTAAAACGACGACAATCACACAGAAGATGTGCTATCGTCTCTTTGCACCCGCAAGTTTCACAATCTGGACTTGTGGCCATTCCCATCAGGTAGGAGTACGCGTTGGTGAATGCTACTCCAAGTCTTAGGCGACAAATGAGAGTTACCTCCCGTCGTGGTAAGCCATGTGGAAGGCGGAACTTCAGATCAGGATCCAGGGAACAGAGGCGCTGGTTTTTAAAGTCCGTTGAATTCCAGTGGGCTAACGTAAGCTCGCGAGCAAGCGCACGGAGCTTTCTTGCTGCGTCTGTTCTGGACATAGGGATAGCGACCCAATTGGTACTGGTATGTGAAGATCGAGCGGCTGCGTCCGCTTGCTCGTTTCCAAAGATACCACAGTGACTTGGCAGCCATTGAAAGAAAATGTCATGTCCTTTGTCAACTGCCTGATGGTAAATTTCGCGTGTGTCCGCGACAAGTCGTTCGTGGGGTCCACGGCGTAGTGCAGAGAGCAAACTCTGGAGGGCCGCCTTGGAATCGCAGAAGATAGACCATTTCTGAGGCGGTTCCTGTTCAATAAATTTCATTGCTGCACACAGAGCTGTAAGTTCGACAGCCGTCGTCGATGTCAAGTGCGATGTCCGGAATTTTATTACTGTAGATTTTGCTGGGACAAATACTGCAGCTGCTGAACTGGAGTGCATGACCGACCCATCTGTGTAAACATGTAAGCGGTCACTGTGGACCTAATGTAGTAGCAATAATGCTGCCTGCTTCAATGCTGCTGGCGGCATTTGTGCCTTCTTATTCACGCCTGGAATGGTGAGGCATATTCGAGGTGAATGCAGAGACCACAGTGGTAACGAAGGCCACGCTGCAGGGACGTAATTCGATGGTAGCGATGCTCCGTGTATAGTCAGGAGACGGCTAAAACTCGTATGCGGCCTGGTTGTTGGCAGGCAAGCAAGATGGTGAAAGGGCGTCGTTGCGACATGTCGAATGTGCACTCTTAGAGCGTCGACTGCAAAGTATGTTGATACAGGGTGGTCACATGCTATGGCGATTGTGGCCGCTGTGGATGCACACTTAGGGAGGCCGAGGCACGTCCGTAGAACTTGGGCTTGCATACTCTGGAGTGTTCGAAGGTTCGTTTTACTGGTGCTTCCCAGCACTGGGCAGGCTGTATCTTAGGAAGCCCATAAATAATGCATGGTACAGCTGTAGCATCGATTGCACAGACGCACCCCAAGACTTTCCGCCGACAAATTTGAATGTGCTATTGCAGTCAACCTCTTTTTCATATATGAAATATGTGGCGTCCAAGACAAATCACGATCGATGATGACTCCAAGGAAACGGTGTTTTGTTTCGTAAGCAATTCCTTGTCCATTTATGCGTATAACATATGGAGTCATTGTTTTGCGCGTAAATGCGACTAATCGGCACTTTTCGGAGGATAATTCTAGGCCTTTCATACGCAGATAGGACGACGTTTGTGTGACCGCCTTCTGCAGTCTCGCTCGTATCTGCGGACGAGTTACGCCGGCTGCCCAGATGCAGATATCATCTGCATAGATGGATATATGAACCGTCCTTGGCAATGATCCAACAAGGCCTAGCAGTGCTACGTTGAAGAGCGTGGGGCTTAACACTCCGCCTTGTGGCACACCTTTGCTGGTGACATGGTGGGATGTCATTCCATCTTCTGTAAGTACGAAGAAGGATCTATCCTCCAAATAGCTGTGAATCCAGCGCAGTGCACGGCCACCAATGCCCACATCGATCAAAGCATCGAGGATTGCTTGGTGCGCTACATTATCATATGCGCCTTTCACATCAAGAAACATCGCCACAGTTAAACGTTTCATGCTCTTTTGGTGTTGAATAGATGTTACCAAATCAAGCACGTTATCGACCGATGACCGACCGCGCCGGAAGCCCGCCATTGCATTGGGATATACCTCATTGTGTTCCAAATACCATTCAAGACGCGTCAACACCATCCTTTCCATTAGTTTCCCAACGCAACTGGCAAGAGCGATGGGACGGTACGATGCCAAGTCTAATGGAGATTTAGAGCTCTTAAGTAAAGGTATTAGGCGGCTGACTTTCCACTCACAAGGAATCAATCCTTCGCGCCAGGATTCGTTGTATCTCTCCAAGAGTACACTGCGGCCTTTGTGGCCAAGGTTTCCAAGTGCCTTGTATGTGACACCGTCGGGCCCAGGCGATGATGACTTCCTACAAGTCGCCAGCGCAGCTTCGAGCTCCTCCATAGAGAACAAGAGATCCATGCGAGAGTCCTTGGATGCCGCAACATCACGTGCTAATGGTACAGGTCGTGATGGCAAGCCAGCGATTCTTGCGCAGAAATCCTCAGCAACGTCGATCTCACGTCGTCCTTGATGCAGGGCAAGAGACTTAAAAGGGTGGCGCTGTTGTGGAGACGATTGTAGGCCACGCAGAGTTCTCCATATGTGGGACAGAGGCTTTCGAGGATCCAAGGACTCGCAAAAGGATTTCCACTTCTGAGATTGTAGCGTATCGATGCGGCGCTGGATTTTCTTTTGGATTCGCCTCGCCTCCCTCAGATCATGAATACATTTCGTGCGCCTGTATCTTCTTTCCGCGCGTCGGCGAGTCGCTCGAAGCCTTTCCAATTCACCTTCATATTCATTATACTTTGGAGAAGGCCTAAAAGTGAACATAGCCTCTTGCAGTGCATTTCTAATCTGATTCTCCAGAGATGATGGGTGGCCTTCTTGACAATCGTCTTCCATAAGCGATCTGAACTTCGTCCAGTCTGTTCTACAGAGGGCAGTAGATAGAGACTTGGCCACTCCCTTGATCTTCAAATAGGTAGGAACGTGATCACTTCCATGGGTTTCTATGTCTGTGAACCACTTTATACTGCTTCGAAGACACTGAGAGACGAAAGTCAAGTCCAGACAGCTGCTGTAGGTTAGTCCACGTAAATATGTCGGGCTGCCGTCATTGAGACAGCAAAGCTCTTGGTCCGAGGCAAATGCGACTAGTTTTCTTCCCTTGGAGTCCATCTTCACACTCCCCCAGAGCGGGTGGTGTGCGTTAAAATCTCCACTAAGGATCCAAGGGCCAGGTGTCGCGGATAACAAAGCACCCAGTCGTTGCGTGTCAAAACGACTGGTTGGAGAAATATATGCAGCGACGAGAGTAAATGTAAGTTTCTTTGTTTTTACAGTTAAGCACACGTATTGGTCGTCGTCGTGAGGCACAACTGAATGTAGACGCTAAGGTGAGTTCACACCGAACATAAACGACGACCTTGCTGAGGACATTACACGACGCTGATGAGAAAGCTTCATAGCCCGATAGCCGGATTGTAGTTTGAAGGTTTGGTTCGCAGACGACGATGATGGGAAACTTGTTCGCAAAAATGAAAGGTCGAAAATCCGAAATTCTTGATCTGAGGCCTCGAGCATTCCACTGAAAAAGGGATGCTTCCTTGACATCTTTACGGAACGACAGCGGTGAATGAGCCATAATGCTATTCAAGACTTGCAAGTACTGGATTCATCGCTTCCAGTACCTGCAGTACGCTGCGAGCATTCGGGGTGTTTAGGTTCGTCAGTAACGTACGCATGACATTCATGAGTGACTTCAGCATGGCGATCACTTGCAAGTCCTGGCCTTCTGCGCGGACTGCTGCAGGGCCTGCTGTCGGGCCATTCGTAGTTGCTGGACGACTCGTGTCTCGTGGTTCTGCGAGTTGGCATGGCTTCGGTAAAGGTGGCCATGCTTCCTTTGAGTTATCGATGGCGGGCGTTCTTCTCTCATCTGCGTTGGTAACGCACGAGGTCAGCGGTTGACGAACAGCCTTCTCCGGATTGTGCCCTTCCTTAGAACTATCACAGTGCTTTCTTGACTTGCGGTGCCGGGAACGTCGGCGTCGGCGTCGCACTTTAGTTGCGGCTTCTTTATGCGTCGAATGGTCTCTGACCATCTGCATGGTCATGAGCTCCTCATGACCTTCATGAGCCCTTCAAGCTCCTCATGAGCTCCTCTATACAGTGAATCAAAATTTGTTTGCCGAAAAAGTATGTAGGTGCTTTACGTGATTGTAAATCACGCAGGGCCGGAGCATTCTTGTGCACCGAAATTCGTAATCGGAAAGCCATCGCTTGAAGGAATGTGAAATACAATCGAATAAATATTGATATTAGTAAAAATAAACTCCCTGGTTATATTTCTCTGCCCGTATGGGTGCAATTATGAACGAAATGTATGTTAACTAGTGTGGAGTTGTTCACGTTTGCTATATGTTTTCAAGAATCTTTTTACAAATAGAAATAACCTTGTTTTTGTGGGGAAAAACAATTTCTTACCTTGTTCGATGATCTATGATTAGCTCCATGAGAGGAGTAACTAGTAACATATGCAATGTATTAGTTGGGGTTCTTAATGATCGCATACACATATTTGAATTAAATAGGGTAATTCTTCGGTCGTACGAGTAAACCAGGAACGTTATGCTTTTACAAAAAACTATAGCTTTAAATGAAATATGGCACTGCATCACAGCGCTCACAATGTGTCATAGCTTAAAGGGTCCGTCACCGGGTCTGGCCACTTTTAGGTGACAAGCGCAGTGTGCATACAATGCGCGCTAACGATCGTGTCTGCTAAGTATTACATCGCTACGCATCGTCGAAAGACTTGAAATTTCCAACCAAAGGCCGTTTGCCCTTCTCCTCGCGGGCGCCGCGCTCAAAGCCGGAGGGCTGACGTGTACGTGCAAGAGGTGGATAGCAAGATGACGATCTACTTCCCGTTCGAGGGTTAGCTCTTCTGTTGCTTCGTTCAGCCTTGTCAGCAGTTTCTACAGTGCGATTTCTCGCTGTTCGCAAAGAAAACACGCTTCAGCAACGTGATTATGGTTGGCTGCTCGGCATTAGTGTGCGCAAACTCTTCCATGAAAGGAAAAAAAAATGTTTCGTTTTCCATGGAATGAAGCGCACAAACGTAAATGGGCAGTTGCCGTCAAACGAGCGACCGTGAACGGCGAGCTGTGGGTACCGAACGTAGGAGCCAGAATATGTGAAGATAATTTCGTCACAGACAAGTGTTTTGGGGAATAACTTCGTCTACTAACGTTCTTGCACAAATACCCCCTTGTCTTTATTCCGGCACAACGAAAAGGCAACTGAGGCTGCACGAAAGAGGGAGGAGAGGTAACGTCAAAATAATTCGTGCACTTTTCAGGTACTTAAATCAGTGCTTTCTCTCTGCAGTTATACACGACATGCGTCTCTTGAGAAAAAAAACGGGAGACTGCGAAGGCACAGCAGCCGACGACATGGCGCGCTTTGGGCGCCGCTGCAGACAAAACAGCGGACGAAGCGATCGACTGCACCGTTTGTTATGGGAAGCGTTACAAACAGCCACTTATTAGGTTGACTTGCCACTTATTAAAAACTACTTCTTAAGTTAACGAACGCTTATTTGCGCTTGATAAACGTTATATGACTATTTGACGCGACACAAACACGTTAGGCATGAAATGCCTGCCACCTAAAAATACCCGAGTCTAAAGGCGCCAACATAAGTATGAAGGAGCGATAGCTCACACCCACAACTGCCCAGCGGTGCATCCATCGTGGTTTTGTAGCGTTAGCTACTCTGGCCTATCCAAGCCTGTTTCGCGCGGCACATCAAGAGCCGTGCTGCGCATGCGCAAGGATCAGTGATGTCACACGGCTTGCGCACCGGAGCCACCGGAGCCGGCACCTCTCGCGCACTCCGCCGCCGCCGCCGCGCGCGACTCACCGCCGCCGGTCTGCGCATTCCAGAGCAGTGACGTCGTAGCCGTGGTAGACGCACTGGCGCCGGCGCGCGCTCGCTGTGCAGTCGCCGTCTGACACTGCGCTGGAGCCGCTGCGCTTCTGACTGGCGTTTGCCAGTGTGGTATAGCCATGGAGAAGGAGAGCGCAAATGCTGCTCAACAGCGCAGAAGAACGGAGAAGCTTGACTCATAAGAATAATCTTATCTTAAGAATAATCAGCTGAACCTTTGCTAACGCTACGTATATCCTGGAATAGCCGAACTAAGCCACTGCAACTTTTTTTCACCAAAGTTCCGCAGTTTTTAAAAGACCAAGCGCGTGAAGCATGGGCATGAAGTGACGGCGGCATAGACGGCGTCGTGGTCTGGAACCGGAAGTTGTAGCAGAATACGCCATACCCCACAATCCCTTGCGACAACCGAGATTTTGCTATCCACCTAGTGCGGCTACGTACATGTGTCTGTGCTGTGACGTCACGCAGAGTGACACGTGATTTAGAGAATTACTTAAGGCAACATCTGCTATTGGTGTAATACGTTGCTTCGATAGACGAATTAAAGGTTAGACAAATAATAAAACACACAAACCGAATGTCTGGGTGCTTTTGTTTTACTTAGCACATTAGAGAGATGTACCCCCATTTCGTCTGGTTGTTCCCACGTCGCGCAGTCGCGCGCGCTGACAACGAAACAATGTAATTTTCTACTGTGTCCCAGCGCGAGATCATGCTCGGTGATCCGCCTGCGTCTGCCTCAGTGTTCGTTAGTCGGGTGTTCTCGTGCACAGCGCGCAAAATCGTGCGCTGCGCGAAACAAGACAAACGCAACAGCTCGCGCTCGAGGCCGTCACCGGAAGTGCGTTGCCCTGCCAAAAAGCGAGGAAAAAAAATGTCGCAGTTTCGCACGAAAGGCGAGCATCGATTGCGATAGCAAGTTAGTAGACAATTAACTATACGAACTAAGGATCGTAGATTTATCGGCCCATATGACCTTGTAAATATTCGCTTACTAACTAAAAAATCAAGCATGGTGTCACGCGTGCACAGGTAAACACGAAAACATCTCGCTCAATGACCGCGGAAACTCGCTGTCATAACGCTGGAGTGAGGAAGCGCGGCTGCAGCAGCGAGTGAATTGACCTTCAAGCTACCTCTCGCTTCAACGCCAAGTGGAAACTTGGCGTTGTCCGCCGTCATCTATGTCCGCCGCGCACGGCGGACATAGATGACGTTCATAGATCAGTCATAGATCACGTTCAAGTTAGTGTCCGCGTCGTCGCGCCATACGCAGCCGCCGCCAGAGTGGAACGCCCCCCACTCCCTCCCCTCTCCCCGGTGTCTTGCGCGCGACGGAAGACGGCGCGCCACAGAACACCCATAGAAACTTAGAGAAGGGAAACTGTACCTTCCACAGTGCAACGGAAATAAGCGTAGCGGTGGCGTTGTGAACTAAAGTATGCGACCGAGAGATGGCAGTGGCAGAATCGAAACTAACATCATCATCATTACGTAGTGAGCAATATGGCCGCTACGGTAGCGGTTCGTAGGGCTGGTCGCGCTGCTCGCTCGCTGGTTTTGGACGTTTTGTTACCGCTTTCGGGGCGGTATTCGTGTGTACTGTACTATAACATGACTACAGATATCTGTATACGTCGCCAGGTGACCGAGAGGCCTCAACTGGCAATAAAACACTTCAAACAAGTAAGCTTACATTGTTTATTGTCAATGGTGAATGAGGCAGTACATGCTCACAATTTTCGTACAGCTCAGGTGGACTTAATGTTGTCCGTCACCGAGTTTACAACATACAGAAACACAAATAACCATCTATTTAATGGAACGCAAAGCTGAAATCGAGCGAAGTTTTCTCATCGTGTTCGGCGTGCCGTAAAGCAGGGCGAACGAAGGTTCAGACAGTGATATGTATGCTGAGCTGCCCTCGTACTTGTATTGCGTACAGTGCTGCTTGACGTTTTACATTCTCTGCGTTCGACGATTTCAGCTAGAGTAAAGAAAGGAACATAAAAAAATGCTCGGCAAAAATGTACTGTCAGCAAGATGAGCTCGAGCTGCAATGTCCCATTGCTCTCGTAGCACGAAGTGTAGGAGGAGGGGGGGGGGGGCGTTATGCTAAATTTTACACCACATATTTTGTGCTCTGGATATTCTTCTGCTGCACATTTAGTGCTCAGGTGCGGCAGTAAAGGCTTTGACACAAGTGGAGTACTCGTAGGGAAACCAAGGAACGTTATGGGGACAGCAGTGCTTAGAAGGACTTCTAGAAATATTGTGTGAATAAACAAGGACACTAAATCAACATACAAGCAAGCCCAATTAATGCTCACAGATCCTTGGAAAATGGAATTTGTGGTTTCATGTTGAAAAAACATCTCGGTATATGTATTCAAACAGGGCAAAGAGGTTGCAAGGAGATGAACACTTCAGTTGAGTAACAGGTGAGCAAGGGAAGCCTCAGCTTGGAGCCAGCGTTTCACCAAGCAAACATATTTGTGAGGGTCGAGACGAAGACAAGTTCCCACGCTGAGGTTTCCCTTGCTCGTTCACTGTTGATTAGCTGAATGTTAAGCTGAACTTATTCTGCAAGTACATTTCAAAATATTTTTGGGAGCACACTGTGCGCAGGTTTTGTCATCTGCTGTTTGAAGAGAAACAATATTTGTTTTTAGTGATTTCTCAAGTTTGTGAAGTGTGAAATAGGCTGGCCGGTTGTGTGAGCTTGCCTTTTCTAGATATCTCTTATGGTGCAGTACTAGCCTAGTTATTGATTTCATGCAAACTGTATATGAGCCACTTGTAGTAAACAAATGTAAAATAATGCGTATTTCCAGATCTAATTCTAATCCTCGCACTTGCCATGTTAACGTTCCCTTAGATTTTGTCATGCCATATAAATATATCGGTGTAAACATTACAAATAACTTAAATTGGACCATTAATATAGAGTGCATCATTAGCAATGCTAATCACATGCTCGGGTACTTATGGCGCAATTTTTACAAAGCACTGTCTACTTTACAACTACAGCTTTACAAGACTAATTCGCTCGAAACTTGAATATGCATCTGCAATACGGGATGCCAGTCGCGTTAATCTTATTACTTCACTTGAACTAGTAGACAGTAACTCTACTCGTTTCATTATTTCTAATTATAACCGTACCGCAAGTATAACTTCAATGTAAACTAGTCTAGCACTCATTCCACTAGCTAATCACCGCAAAGTCGGCCATCTTTTGCTATTTCATAAAATTTTTTATCGCACCACACTTCATGACGACTTCATACTGCGGCCTCAGTGCATTTCAAATTGCGTCGATCATCGCAGTAAGGTAGGGATTGATTCATGTAACACGAAGTCTTTCTTTCATGCCCCGTACATCTCAGAAATGTAACCACCAAGTATCGTAGCCATCACAAATAACAAACTTTTTGCAAAACATTAGCTAACATTGTATAATCAGGAGAATCATTATGTTACAAGAACTCACTGCACTTGTTTGTTTTACTCTACTACTTTGTAACCACTCCCCTCTTTAATGCCAGGTGGCCCTGAGGGTACTCTAAACAAAAAATAAAATGAAGAGTGACTGCCAGAGTTTCAGTCAACATGAAGTGTCATTTCCTTAAAGTTGCATTAGGCGCTTTTGATCATTTTAAAATTCTTTGCATTTTCATGTAACAAAGTATCGTTGTGAGGGAGCATGTGATACTTCATGGTACTAATGCCCGTCAAATTGATTTGCAAAGAGTAGATGACAGAGTTTGTGCATTAGCAAGTAGGAGCTTGCTACATTGTTTCTGTTCTGGTCGTCACGGCTCTAATGACTGGAAAAGAAACAAGTTGGGACTCAACATGTTACTTCCCCGATTGTCATAAAACGCCCTTAAAAGCAACTAAGCTTGTATGTCAAATTTCTCATTCCCGCTCGGTACGATACAGAACTGTAGACTGCTGCTTTCCTAACAGGGCTCACACCTCTCTATCTGGTAAACTTCCAAACATTTCATAGTGAGGCACGTAGTTCAAGAGGACCTGTTGTCATTATGGTGACAGTTGAGCATCTTGTGGCTTAGCGTGGGCAGCTTGCAGACCAATAAATCTCTCTTTTGTCCGTCTTCCTGAAAAGAGAAATGACAAAGCCATGACACACATGCAAGCAAAAAATGGTGAAACAAAAGTTTGTCCCATAATGAATAAATCACGGTTCTAGTTGAAGTGTTCAAATACATACCCTGTGATGATGCTGGCCCTTGATGTTACTTCCAGTGGTGACACATTCACGGTTGACTTGTACGTTCAGAGACAATAGAGTCCAAAGGGATGAGTCCAAATATGAGCAGCGTCTTGGAGGCTGGAATCGAAAGAAAAAAGAGCCTCAGTTACTATGGTGGAAGTGTGCCTGAGTTTGTGATTCATGTATGACTAAGAACAATGCACGAAACGCTCCATGACAGAAAAACACACACACACACAAGCACACACCAACACTGTTTTGAGTGTGCATTTCTTTCAGTGGTGTCCTTGTGTGGGCTGTGCTTAGTCAAGCCTCGATTAGATTACAATTGTTTCTGCCAGATACTAGTAATAAACACAGTCATTTTATTATGTCTCAAATGCAGTTAATCTAACTGTATCACCGGAAGTACACTTGTCACTAATGTGCAGTGAACTTATCGCGGTGTATCATTTATGCAGAAACAGCCAAAACTTTATTATCTATGCTGTACTCATGTTAGCAATTTTAGCAACTTGGCAAAAAAGCAAGAGCCTCGTTTGAATTGCTTTGGAAGGGCAATAACTTTATAATTATTACTATTTTCTACTTTTAAGAAATGACGACAGGAATCTGCTTTATCCGCCTCGCACGCAAAGAAATTCAAAGTTGAAAATGCGAAGCACTGCTTTTTTACTCACCGGCGCACAAGCCCAGGGGCTGCAAGGTTAATCCGCTTTCGTGGGTAATCTTCAAGCAGACTGTGCTCGGTTCCATCGATGAATTTTTCGTGCTGGCCAGCACTTTCTTTTTCGAGCAACACGTCATTACGCGGCCAGACGCGGCAGATCACAAACGGTGGAAGCCGTGCATGCAGCCGTTATGCTAGTGAAACGCCGCCAGCTGATAAAGTTTACCGTCTTTAAACAACTTCGCTTGGTGGCAGCTATCGAATTTTAGACGCATAAACTGGCTGAGATATTACTGATATCTAATTAAAACGAACCTGCGTGATGCTGCTCAACATAAACGACCACCCCGCTCGCAAATACTACCGCCGTACAATTTGAATCGATAAACGGCACGGACTGCAATCGATACCAGTGGGCTGCTGCTGATCACACGTGAGTGAGGCCTCAAAACCTTTATTCAAGTAACAAAGCAAAGAATTTAATAACAAAGTCAAATAAAAACAATACACTACTTATTTTGTAAACAAAAGACACCGTAACTGTGTTTGTCGGTTATTATATGTACATTAATAGATCAAATACTGAGCCCCGTTGAGCGCCCCTAGCAGAAAAAACACAAACTAAAGTATGCGACCACATTACAGTAGCTCCACTTGCGCGCTTATGCTGGAATGCGCCGCGGTTGATTTTTCGCCCTGTGTGGCCATTTGGTGAACTCGAGAGTTTCCGGGGCCTGGGTGCGCTTCCTACCCGCTTTTCTCCCTCCCGCGCGCGAGATAGAGCCGCCATCGTCGGCTCACCCTCGTACGCTTTCACTGGCACATAGAGCATACGGCGCGTGGCGACGATGTTATCACCCTTGGACTTTATAGTGAACATCACGGCGATGGCGACGCCGACGGATAAAATGCGCCTGGAGTGTCCATTAGATTGTACTAGACATTGGTCGAGTGGGCCGAACGGTGCTCTCCCGCTGAGGCGCCGCGTGTGAAAACATTGTGCGAGGGCGCTGCGAGCGAACTGGATTGGGTCGGGGATGCGCTCCGCGGCTTATTCAACGTACTTTCGCTGCGGGCGCCGAGACTGATTGCGCATAGTACGCTCTTAAAATAGTGCTTTATTTCAACTGCAAATTTATTTTTCCAACATTTTGCCAAACATTTATATTTGAGGCATGGATTATACAACGCGACGTGTTCAATTTTGCTGTCGTTGTCAAGCGCGTCGTCGGCTAGCAAGCGCGCGTTCGCTACGCGGACCCTGGCGGGCGCCCAGTTTTAACCGAAACTTTATAGGCTCACAAGTGTCGGCGGTGGTGGCGGTGTCACATAGTGTTCGGTGGTGGTGGCGCTGTCACGCTGAAAAGTTGGCCGATCCTGGCTATAGTATCGATAGGGTTCAAGCTCAATGACACATACCCCTGTCGTGTGGGCCGATCCTGATGATGGTGCAGAAAGGGCCCAAGCTCAGTGACACATACGAGAGACAAAAATAAAGAGAGAGAGAAAGAGAGAAAGAAGAGGAAGAATGAAAGAGGAAAAGACAAAGAAAGAGAGAAAGCAGAAGAAAGAGACAGAGAGAAACATGCAGAGAAAGAGAGAGAGAAAGAAGAGGAAGAATGAAAGAGGAAAAGAGAAAGAAAGGAAGCAGAAGAAAGAGAGAGAGAGAGAAAGAAAGAAGGAAAGAGAGAGGAAGAGAGAAAGAAAGGGAGAGAAAGAAAGAAGAAAAGAGAGAGGAAGAGAGAAAGAAAGGGAGAGAAAGGTAGAAGAAAAGAGAGAGGAAGAGAGAAAGAAAGGGAGAGAAAGAAAAAGAAAATCACCGCGAAGGTCAAATACGCACACGACAAGCTTCGCTTACGTACCCCCATTTTATCAACAGGGGAAGGGCTGGTGAATTTTCTCACAAAACCTCTTTGCAGTACTTTTTTTTAATGTTTTGGTTGTTTTGGTGCGCTCATGACACTTGATGGCCGGTACCAAATGTAGTTTTACCCAGGTTAACTGCTGTTTTTACCACGTTCTTCTAAATGTAACTCGTATCTCTGCAACATGAAGCTACGTAAGAAAATTTTATTAGTGATATCGTGTTATTTTATGGGCGCTTCTTGTTGGTGGATATTGATCAGGAACAATGATGGAAGAAAACAATATTAGAGTGAAAGAAACCATGTTTATTAACTGCGTGGCGCGAAGAATGACCAATGTATTTCTGGGTAATTAAATCAAAGGGTACTTTTATATATATATATATATATATATATATATATATATATATATATATATATTATTCACGTTTGAATGTAACGCATAACAGCTCTCTTGAAGTATCAAAGGTGAGTGACCGATGCAAGTGGGGACTGTTACTCCAAATGATTGTGCTGCCGGAGACTCGTGGCCGTTGTGCAGAGGCGCAATACCTGGAAGAATTAACGCACGGGTGTTAATAAGTCCTGCTTACCAAGTTCCTAGCTGTCATACAATATAAACGCCCCATTTTGGGGAAGCCTGAAAATCTGCTAACTTGATTCAGACAAGGAAAACTTTTTTTGACAGTCCCACCATGGTTGCAACCCATTAAAACTGGGTGCCCCATGGGGTACCACACTTATCTTCTTCAACGAACGCAACAGATCTCCACATATCTCTACGTGTATGTGAGACATGCTGTTCCTTTGTTTCATTATTGTCGTTATGATAGTGCACCAGATAACTGAAAGCAGCCGTTTATAATACACAAGCTACTGAGTTGAGCGGTCATACATTTGGGAACGGCATTACATTTATGTATGAAATATGGAATAAGCGTAACATGTTTTTCTCGAAAATCAGACTCGCGAATAATTTATTTTCATTACACCCCTAGAAAAAGCCGAAGAACGCATCCACCTCCTTTTTCCTTTTTTTTTTTCAAGTAAACAAATTCTTGGGTTTTATGTGGCAAAACCACGATACGATTTTGAGGCACCCGGTTTAGTTTTCACCACCTGGGGTTCTTTAATGTGCACCTAAATAGAAGTACACGAGTCTTTTCCCATTTCGTTCTCATCGAATTCCGCGACCTGGATTCAATCCGCGACCTCCAGTTTAGCAGCGCAATGCCGTATCCACTATCTAGCCACTAATTAGGCTACCGCGCCTGCTTTCTTTTTTTATTTTTTGAAGTATCAACTGGGAAAAAAATTTCTACGTACGGCTTACGGCTTACGGCGCTCGAGGTCCGACCGCAATAAATGACACCATACCAAGTACTCCGCATTCTTTTACGCGAGGAAGGCGGAAACTTGAATGGAATGTTTCGCTGCAGTTTACGCTTTTTTTATCTATAACAATGCTTCCCATAAATCTGAATACAAGGCGCCGGATGGGGCAGATATGCTTTACTTGTTTGAAGCGGCAAGCAGGAAGGTTACATGTTACTTCGTCTGCGCTTCGCAAGCCCTACTGATGGAAAGCTATATGCGCAACAATGCACACGAGAGATACATGCTGCTTGAAGAACGAGAAAAATATTTGTTCTCCAAAGGGAACCGTACAATAACAAATAGTAGAATAAAAGCCGACACTGCGGCCGCAATGCAATCGCGCAATCACCGCGCGGCATTAAAAATAAAATAAAATAAAGAAGATAAAGAAAGTTTTTTATTCTTAAGGCATAAATATATCTGATGTGCAATTATAAACACAATTTGAGCGGTCTGAACGCAAATCCCAGCAGGTGAAGTAGTACGAATGACCCTGCCGAGCAGTATCGCCAGCAGTTTCCAACGGCGCGACCTTGATGCGGCCCAATCCACATCGATCGAAGCGCCACCACAGTATATTTCCACGTCGGGCGCCTGATTGCAAAGAATGCGCCGCCCCAGCCGCTCGTCCCATTCTAGTACACTCTAGTGTCCATATAATTGCTATTGCAATAAAAAAGGCGGGTACCGTGACGTGTGCGTCACGTGATTCTCCCGCTACGGCATGGGAGAAAACAGGGAGAAATTACGCTTGCGGAGGCTACACGGAGCAAGTGGAGGGAATAGAGAGTTTAAAATTACGGGGCCCCAACGCTTGCGTCCCCCCTAAACCTAAAACTATCTAATATCTCTCTTGGCAGTGACACTCGCCTCCCGAAATCATGGGTTCAAGGCATTGAAATATTTCTATCTCGGCTATTAATGAACCAATTTGAAAAATGCTTGCCGTTGAGCGCTCTCTAGAGGGCACGTAACAACTTCCAGTGTATAACCGAAATTTGCTACGTGGCCTGGTGAGGGGTCCTTTAAGGTGGTTTTTCTTTTTTGTTGCGTGCTCAGGAATCAAGCTCTTGCTCGTCACAAGGATGTGCCGGCGAGCAATGCCAGGGGATCTGCCAGGGGCAATGCCCGACAGCAATCGTTTTCTTGTGAACCGCGGCCACTGCACTTGAAGCTGAATTTTCTGTTGCTATGTGCATGTTAATATTTGTCGTATTACTTGATAAAACGTCTTAAAGCTACTCGCACCGAATCATTTAGATCAATCGTCTTTCATCAGGTTCACTTCATCACTTGTGTACAAATGCTTATTCTTCTCTTGTCAAACACGCGTCATTTTCATTCGCATCCTATTTGCTTAAAGCGCGTGCATGTTTTTCTCACCGACTCTCCAGGATTATTTTAGTGACCGGTACACCGTCGAAGTCTAACTTGTTCTTTTTGCCGGAATATACTTCGACGTGCAAGTAGGGTAGCACTCAAGGAACAGTGTCCCTCATTAGCCGCACATACACCATCGGTATGTGCACAATACGCTCAATAAAATGTAACTTGAAGTGGCGCTCGCACACGACTAATGCGGTTGAAACATTTTCTCAGGACGGTGAAGCGCAAGCTCGCGTTACTCGGAACGTTATGGCTCTCGAGGCGTCCTAGACAGCGATATTTTAGCCCATGGCTTGCATGTTTGTAGCCGACTTACGATTGGGCGGAAAGCAAGTGATCTGGCTAGTTTTCTTCTTGAAGGAACACTTTCACTGTGTCTCGACGCATAAAAACCTTGGTATTGTCGAACATGGCCCACAGTATTCACTTCGCATCCTTAAACGTCCAAGTGATTAACAAGAACCTGAAGAACTACGGCGACTGCGAGCGCAGTGCACCGAGCCGCCTGCGTGTTAACGACGATATCAATGATCGCTTTTGAAAGTAACTCATTGGAGCAAAAAACATTCTATGCCTTCTCAAAATAATTTGACTATTCTGTTACAGGTTTTACTGTGAAAACCAATTATATTAAACACAACAGACGCGCAATTACAACAGAGTCCGTAGCATACGACGCGCGCTTCGCGACAGGCCTTTGACCGCAGCGCCACTCCTGCTGTCATGACACGGAGAAGCAGTGAACTGCGCGGGTCGGCACACCTACCCATCTATACCTTATACAGTATATGCACACTGTTTGTGTATGTTCCTGGGCAGTGCAATCATTTCAGTGGAATCTCGCTGAAATAATCAAACTGCCCAGTAACCTATAGAGTGTTATTACCATAGCGCTCAACCTTTCCGAAGATGTTCCCGAATTGGGTCTTTTACAAATATTTACTCCATTTTGTTGGGTAAACTTGCACCTATTATATTTTTTCGCTTTTACTCCCTCAGAAAGAAAATGAGAAGAGAATTTTTTTCAAAAATTCACAGTTTTTATTTCGCGAGACCTCACATCTCTAATCTCTAATCTCGGGTCACCGTCGCACGCTTGCCCTCGCAGCCGCAGCACATACGGCGCGTGGGCCGCACAATCTCCACGCATATGTAATTTACTCAAAGCACCACGACGAGGGCGAAAAATTTCCTAGAATAATATTGCAATACCACAAAATAAAGCAATCCGGCGCCAGGCCAGCCAATGCGATTTTAACATAGTATTAGGATTCGCAGAAATTTAGTGAAATTTTGAATGATTAAAAAGCCGTGGGCACGCCCTCGCCACTGATGCTATACCAATGCTTTTAACAAATTGAAAATTTTAACAAGTGATAACTTAGATGTGTAAAAGTTGGGCTTGTTGATTATTCATGGCTGTGGGTACAAAGCCAAGAAGACAGGACGGCAGTAGTATACTATACAGGCAAACACAGCCCTGACTCTGAACAAAGTTTATTCGAAAAACGGCGTACAGATTGTGTACTGCCACATGCCAGCCATCATCATTCTGCGCTGGGAATGTATGTGCTTGGAAAAGAGGAAGAAAACAATAGTTTTCGGCGGTGGTTGGTAGAGACGTTGAATTTCTGACGATTTTCGTGTTCTTCCCAGCGATAACTATAGTTACTGGCATTTTGTGCACTTGCAGGGCCCAAACGCATATACAGTAATAGCATAATTTCATCATTATGACCAATCCTCCTCTCCACTTACTTCTCAACCCCCTTCCTCCTTACCCCGGTGGGAACTACGAGCTCAGCTGAAATGTTCCTTTGGTCAAGATCACTGCATTTCCACTCGACAAACTTTCTTCGCCATATTGTAAAAGCAGCGCAGAGCAGTCAAGTGCTAAAGAAAATAAGCCTGCGGTGACCTACAAACAACAGCGGCTGTGTTGGTATTCCGTCCTTTAACGGCACGCATATTTCTTTTCCCGCGCGTAAGAAATTTGCACTGCTTTCGCGTCACGAACTTCAGAGCTACCAAAACTACTTACCTGCTCGCTAAGCCGACCACACCCCATGACGATATTTTACATGGCTGTCCCGACGAACACCTAGGATTCACAGGTACGTTAAAAAATGGAAAACTTGGGAGACGCTTAAGCTTCGCCTTTAAGGGTAGAACGTGATAGCACTAAAGTCTGCTTCTCACGCTTCCCGGCAACTGCAGCTTATCTTTACCGGAAAACGCTTCCGACGAACGCTATGCACGAAGGCGAGCTTTCTGATTCTTTGTTCCTTCCCCCGCACGGCCGGCGCCGCCGCTGCCGCAGAGGCGAGTGCCGTCTGGTGGTGCTGCAAGGAACCGAGCGCCGCACGCGGCGTGCGCCGCTGTGTGATTGGTAGAAACGCGCCGCGCTGTGATTGGTAGACAATTTTCGCTCACGGTCAAGGCACGGTCAACGCCGGCGACGCCGTGCTATCTGCCTAACGGGGCCCTTAAAGCTATTATTTTAAAAACCCACCGCGCCCACTGCTGGCTCGTTGGCGCCCCTCGGCGCCACCGCGCGAACGCGCTCGTGCCACTGCTCCCGCGCTGGCCACGTCTTACAAAGGCAGTGAAATACTACGTTCGTACTTGTCGCGACTGCCAAGGACGTAAGAGTCCTCCTATATGCGCCCAACAAGACTACTACAATCTATTGGCGCTTTACGTGGATCACTTTGTTCTCGAGAAACAAGACGGCGCTTTCGGCTCCGCTTTATACGTTGCCTGAGCGAGAGCGCACGAATACGAAACTGTTACCGCTTCTGCCCTGTTTCCTTGCGATCAGCTGCCGGAAATGCAACTGGGTTTTCACTCGCGCACTCTGCTCCATTCATGCTGCAAATTGTTGAGTGGTGGATTGAAGACTTCTGCAGTAGTTGGCTGAGAAATAGTGACAGGCATATTAAGAATGGAATGAATATGTGTTACCAAGTTCACGGACCATTGCTACTTACGGACAGCCTCTGTTGCCGGCCCTTTTCAATGTGCGACTTTGCTCGTGGATTAAAAAAATAATAACTTTTCACAAAAATTCATGTCAGCATTGTATCACTAACCCCCAAAGAAAAGACTTCAACCCCTGAACATCAGCAAAAGTGAGTACCACTCGTTAAACAATGAGAAAGGGAGTAGCGCACTTCCTGGCGTATACTACGTTTCGTGCACGTTATCTACACACATCTACCGCAACTCGCACGCAAACTTACGCACACTCTATCGCCAACGTATTAAGAATATGGGAATGGGCGCACACTTGAATCAATGCCTAACAGCGACTACACTGACAGCACACGAATGGTCGAAGTTGAATGCTTCGTGACGGTCCACAGGGGTAGGCGAGTTACTATCAATACCACATATTTGCTACACGCTATTACAAGGAAAGGAACAGCTACGTACGTCACAAGTCTTGTGTGCAGCAAGAACAAATCTATTGCAACTGAGCACACCCGCGAGCCATTGGACAGAAAATAATCAGATAGATACCGCACCAACGAACTTCACTGAGTCAGAAACGTCAATGGCCGCTGCTTCTAAGTATATGCCCAATAAAGAGTGAAGAGCAAAACACACTGATCCTGATTCACTTCCTCAGCGGGAAGCTTGCAATACATTTTAGCCTCATGTTTAGAACAAGCACCATATACGCTGCTCGCGCCGTTTGGACAAAGCTTAGTGAGCTTCCAAAGCGCTTTTACATGTCCCGTGAAGCAGCGGCCAAAGCTTTGTGTCTACGATATCGCTTGAAACAGAGGTTTCCTGAGCCGCACCGGGCGTCATGTGCATCCATAGTAAACACGGAGGCAACGGAGGCAGCTGAGGCAAGCAATGGACGCCTCACCACTTGATCAAACATGGCAGCGCCCACGGGATCGCCATGCAAAGGGTCAATAGCCATTTCATAGGCACCATTTCTGCAGGTTGATGTAGACCTGTTGGGCTCACAACCTAAATATTCGTGCGGCAATAGTTGGATTGTGGTCGCCACCGAGTACGTTACCCGGTATTGCGAAACAAATGCGCTTCCAAAAGCTACCGCAGCTGACATCGCGTATTTCTCCATCCACCATATCGTGGGACAGCATTCACTGCAGATATGCTACAAGAGGGTTTGAAGCCGAGGGGTACTGCCCATTACACAATACTGCCTATTGTCGCCAAAACAACAGCTTACCAGCCACAAACTAAGGGGTTCACTGAAAGACTTAACAAGGCCATGGCAAACATCCGGTAAATGTATGTTGCCACTGTCCACAAAAACTGGAACGATGTGCTCCCTCACGTAACTTTCGCCTACCAATACTGCACTTAAAGGAAGTACAGGTTTCACCCCTTCTCCGCTTACTCCATGGCCGAGAGGTGATTACAATAATGGTCGACGCTACTATGCCAGTTCCCGACGCCTCCGGAATGTTTCATACCAATGCTGCCAAATTTGCTCAGCGCGACGACGAGGCCCGTCAACTTGCGCTGTACCGTCTACATTGGCGCCAAACCGCTGACACTCGCCGCCACGACCTTCGCAACAGAAGAGAAATAGAGTGCGTGCATGCGTGCGTGCGTGCATTTGATCCTTGTATGCAAACAATGTAACCTAACTAGAAGAAAGTCGCGCAACGCTCGAATGTAGCGCAGTGTTTCTGCACCTACAAAACAGTGCAGTATTTGCTGCTTGGCTAGGCCAACTAATGCAATGCTTCCAGAGGTAAAATGCGAGAAGAAATATGAAGCGAAGTACATTCAGTACATTCAAAATGTGCTGTATCGAAATCCCTTGACGTGTGGGAAGTTTTATGTTGGACAGGCGGGCCACAGCGCCAACGATAGATTGAGGAAGCACGACCCCAATGCCAATCGCGCACTTGAAGGATGGCTAGCGGTCCACGGTAGGTCGCGCAATTGCTCCCTCGTGTTTAATAAGTGCCCTGTTGTGAGCAAGTACATGGGTCACCTAACACGTGGAATAATTGAAGCGAAGAAGATTGCGCAGTTGGGCGATACTTGTGTGAGCACGCCGTCGATAGCCTCATAGACAAAAGAACTAAATATCCTACGAAGAACTTGTCGGCATATATGACACGTCATGCGCAGGTTTACGGTTTGTTATTTTAACTGCAGGATTGGGAGTCACTTACTGTTGATGTATCATTGCGTGATGCAACGCGCATTATACCGTATGAGCCACGATTGTGCTATTATGGCGTGATTATGTATTTTTTGGTCATAAACATTGTGACCGACATAAGCCTGGCAATAACAAAGTAGGGGCGGGAGGGGAAGGGAGGGACTCGGGGTCCGACCGCCCCATACCCATATCCTTTCCCTGTACTAGGCGACTATGCCGCAGCCTGTAGCGGGAATTGGATGTATTATGCTGAAAATGTGGCTGACTTCTGCCGATTTCGCTGTTTTTCTTTTCTCTTCCACACCGGGAACGCGTGGCACTCCGCTGTCTGCACACTAACACGGCAGTCACGACAGCTTCGGAGTCCAATACCTTGACAAGATGCTGGGCCCAGCCTGCGGAACTTGCCACACGGGTAAGCCAGCCAGAGCACACCGTCTGCTATGGACATGTCCTGGCGCATCTTCACTGCAAATAATCTGCCTTGCTGGACTGCAGTGCTTAGTCTTCATACACTAAACGACTGGAGGCAACTGATAAACCTGCGGAGTACAATGAGCCTTTATATATAGCTTTCATAGATTATGACAAGGCTTAAGTATGTTGATTAAGTACGGATACCAGCAGCTATGGAGGCATTGCGTAATCAAGGAGTGCAAGAGGCATACGTGAATATCTTGGCAACTATCTACAAAGATTCCAGAGCTACCGTGCTCCTCCACAAGAAAACTAGAAAACTACCTATCAAGAAAGGGGTCAGGCAAGGAGAGACGATCTCTCCAACGCTATTCACTGCATGCTTAGAAGTATTCAAGCTATTAGACCGGGAAGGCTTAGGAGTGGGGATCAAAGGTGGATATCTCAACAACCTTCTGTTTGCAGATGACATTGTCCTGTTAAACAACACTGGCGATGAATTGCAACAAATTATTGAGGACCTTAACCGAGAAAGTTTAAGAGTAGGATTGAAGATTATTATGCAGAATACAAAAGTAATGTTCAATAGCCTGGCAAGAAAACAAGAATTCACGATCGCCACTCAGCTTCTGAAGTCTGTGCAGAAGTACGTTTATCTAAGTCATTTACTAAGTGGGGACCCTCATTATGAGAAGGAAACTTACAGAAGAGTAAAAATGCGTTCGAGTTCATACGGCTGGCGTTACCAAATCCTGACTGGGATCTTACTACTGTCCTTGAAAAGAAAAGTGCATAATAATGGCATTCTACCTGTGCTAACATATGGGGCAGAAAGTTAGAGATGACAAAGAAGCTGGAGAACAAGTTAAAGATCGCACATAGAGCGCGATGGAACGAAAGATGTTAGGCGCAACGTTAAGAGACAGGAAGAGAGCGGTGTGGATCAGAGAGCAAACGGGGATAGCCAACATTCTAATTGAGATTAAGAGAGAAAAAAAGGAGTTGGCAGGCCATTTAATGGAGAGGGCAGATAACAGGCGGACCATTAGAGTTACAGAATGGGTGCCAAGGGAAAGGAAGGGCAGTCGAGGACGGCGGAAAATTAGGTGGGGTAATAAAATTAGTAAGTTTGCAGACGCAAGTTGAAACCAGCTAGCGCAAGACTGGGGTAATGGGAGATCGCTGGGAGAGATGTTCGTCCAGCAGTGGACATAAAAAATAGGCTGATAATGACGATGATGATGATAATCGATCGTGGCATGCAATATTACTTTCCGAAGGTACTGTGTGACAGTCCTGGGCCAAAAGTGTTCTAGGTGTTAAATATATTTGTCATCAAACTAGACAAGAAGAGGAATAATGTAACCGACTGATAATGACGTATTAACCGAGGCAGATGCGTTTTGTAACATTGTGGAGTGCTGCTATTTTGCACTCCAGACCAACTCCTGCTTATGATCACAGTAAATAATTCCTAAATAGTTTAAAATTACTGCGCTTTCTTTTTTTCGCATTCCTAAATATGGGTGTCCATTCTTCATTGATACGCTCATCTTGACTATTCCTCGCAGCAATATAAAAGCTCTGCACTACCTGCACCAATATCTCCCGACTGATATCCAGAATTGCCAATCGACACCGTGGCATTAAAGAAGCGGACATACTGCGTCTCGTACAGGCCTTTGTGATCAGTCGTGTCACAGCTTCCCGTACCTGCGCATTCTCCAAAGGGAGGAACTCCCTTTGGAGAACTACCTTTGGAACTCAAACTTGACCGCCTACTCCGCCATACATATCGGACAGCCCTCACTCTACCACCATGGGCCAAGAATGACAGGCTCCTTGAAATGGTCATCTATAATACAGCGTCAGAGCTCTTCCAAGCTCATTGCATGAACCAAGCAATTTGGCTCGCACGCACCATGGCAGGTGGCGCCACGCTAGAAGCACTGGGCATCAATCCACCCACACAGGTCGCCAGCAAGCGATCACTACCACCAGAATGGTAGCAGGATATCATCACTCGCCCATTGCCACGTAATATACACCCCGTCCACCACGAAAACTGGAGAGCTGCTAGAGCCAAAGCCTACGACAAGTATTCGGATCAAGCAGGCGCCTTTTTTGTAGATGCTGCCGCACCCCTGCACAACCGCTCCATGGCAACAGTTGTACACAGGAGACAGGTGGTAGACTGCATCTCGGCCACCGGAATAGACATCACAGCCATGGAAGAAGCCGGTATAGCCTTAGCCATGCGTAATCCAACAGCCACCTTTGTTCTCACGGATTCCCAGGCTCCGTATCGTAACTTCGCAAGAGGTCAAGTCGGCCACCTCGCACAGTCAGTATACTGCAACAGGCCGCGGCCAATCGTCAAGAGGGGCAGTGGAAACAGCTGCTGCTGTGGTGGACACGCGAGAGTTCGAGGCAATGAGATTGCTCATGCCTCCGCCCGAGAACTTTTACACCGGGACTCCACCGATTCCTCCACAGCACAACTTCTCGCTGACCAGGACGATCCCCAGCTCCTCCTTTCATATTCTGAGATCCTGCAACACCTCCGGCTGAGTAGACGCACTTTACCCCCGCCTGATCCCAAATTAGATAAAGCAATTACGCAGATAGCATGGAGACGCTTACGAACATTGTCCTTTCCGAATCCTTATGTGTTATCAAAAATAGATCCTACGACGCACAATCCGCAATGTAAATTCTGTCCCCAGACGGCCACGTTATACCGCATGGTGTGGGCGTGCCAACAGAATCCGAAAATATCGGCCAAGCACAATCCGACGATAGTCGAGTGGGAGGCGACCCTGTCCAGCTCATACCCAGAACAGCAACAAGCCCTGGTCAACCGAGCCCGGGCGGCGGCAAAAGCCAATGGTCTTCCGGACTAGAAGGACCAACAAAATGTGACTAATAATTTTTCACCAATAAATGTTTTATTCTCTCTCTTGGCTATTCATCCACCGGTTTTTTTTTTCTTTCCTCGCAAGTCATGACAAAATTGAATATTATATGAATACTCTATATGGGAGTTTGTGCGAAGCCGGCGTCACCGGCAGGTTACGAACGTGTAGTTCCGTTTTTATATTGAGTTTTTTGTTCATTTTATCATCCCCCCTGTCCACCCTCGCGCCTGCATAGGCCAATGAGAAAGAGAGAGAGAAGTGGTTCTTTATGAATCCTTTCCATTAAAGTTCATTACCTTTGTCCCTCACATGAAGGCGGAACGAAAAAAATGGAAGTATTAATAAAAAAGCATAGACCGATGCCTGTAGTGTGCGCGTGAGGATTACGTATGAGCACAAGAGGAAGACGAAGCTCATGCAGTTCCCCGTTCGATGCTGCACGATCCGCCACCGCTTAAGCCACTCATGCATTCCGGGATGCCTAGACGGCGTCACCCGAGGAGTCATCAGCGCATGGAGATCACCCAACGTCCGGCGTCACGCTTCAGACGATGGTCGTGCCGACGACGCTGCGCAGCTGCCTCTCCCGTTTTCTGGGCGTCACAAGGGCTTGCGCGACGTCTTCCACAGCAAGTGCCACCTTCACGCCACGTCGAGCTGTTCTGTCGCATTATCAGTAGGAGCTGGCACCTCCGACGTCCTACCTGGCTTCTGGCTCGAAAGTCCTGGCCAGTGGCGCACCGACGGGGGATGGGGGGTTTGGTGTTGCAACCCACCCTCCTGAGGCCGAGTTATCTCCCCCCCCCCCCCACGCGTCCAGCCCCACCAGTCCAACGTGTCCTTTTAGTGCTCTGTTCACTTTGTAATTACAATTGAGGAGGTGGCTTGAGGTCGAATTTTCCGGATTAACACAAACACTCTATCACTGTCTTGTATTTATTCATTCACTGTTAAATTACTTTGAGTCATCATCCTTGGCGTCGTTATATTATTATAATTATTAGGCATTTTATTTGATGTCGGATTCCTTTGCCTAAAGCAAGGAAATTGCGTATTATGCAAAGTGCTTGCTTCCCCCCCCCCCCCCACCACAAAAATTCAACCCCCCTGGCAGAGATCTTGGGTGCCCTACCTGTCCTGGCTATTCCGACTCCAGCTGCGCAGTCATGGATATACGGCAGGTGCGTTAGTTGTTCCGTCGAGCGTATTGAGTGAAAACAGCCGCCTCGGCGTGAAGATTTATTAGACACAGAACACACGATAAAACACGCGAGATTTTGATGTTCAGATAACGATGCACCTGCCTGATTTACTGTATTTTACCTAATTAGATGACTGAAACATCTTTCTTTTTTCTTTTTTTCTTTTCGAAGTGTTGTTTCCTTTTTTTATTTTCGAAGTGTTGTTTTTGGGTAGAGAATGTTCAGTGGGGATATAAGCCATTTACATTAAGTCGCAAGAAACATAATTAAGGAAGCACTTTAAGTACCTAATGCCTCTTCTTCACAAATATTTTCCCCATGCAGTGATCGTGGTTCTACATGTGCAAAAAAAAAGACATCGAATCATAATAGCACTTAGCAGATGACTAGATAACATACTGCATCATGAAGGTGAATGCGAAAATATTTCTATTAAAGCGGCCTTTTCTCACCGTGGTTGCGCAAATTGACTAAATATACAAGCCGAATTTTCGTTCCTGTTTCGTCACGTGCATCATCAGGGCACGGTAAATAATAAACATTCACTAATTAGCCAAACACCAACGAATCTCACACGCCACGACGCCGTGTGATCTCTGTGCTTGCAAGTTACCGCGAGTACGTTCCTGGAGCTTTCTGTCGACGGTTGTACAACAGTAAATTCACAGGAAGGTAGATTTTGAGTATTCTCCACACAGTCTATTTCGCAATAATTTTTATGTCATAATTCATTCTGTTGAGTAAGAGAAATAGCAATTTCAACATGGTCAAGACGTCTGTAACCTACTCGCGTATTTCGAAAAAACTGAGCGGGTCATTTTTGTGTATTTAACAATACAATTAAGGCCACAAAAAAGGAGCTCATCACCTGCTGCTGCCAAGTTCTTCTCAGGCAAGCAATTGAAGCAAGCTATTCTCTATAATAGTTATAGCTCATAGGTCGATGAGCATTAGGAGCGGCGTGTACACACTCCACGTGTGCTGAAACTATCAGCGTAATAACTGCCTTATTGTCTTTCAGCAGCTGCAGTAAACAACAAAAATACGGTATAGAGCTAGATAAGAGGATTTGAAACGAATGCCAACATTCCAGGGGCCACGTATGCTCTAGTGGAATCATGTTACACATCTTCAATTCATGTTTTAGACTGTTGGAAAAGGTTGAGGACGGTTGCTTAATATATTTTAAAATCCATATCTCCTCTCGATCCAGCGAAGGTACTAAATTATTTTAAACGCTGGGACCAGAAGAATTTTAAGTCTTTCAGCAAATATTATTTGTTAATTGGGCTTGATTTTTTTTATTTGTGGGTGTGCGGGTCCACTTGAGTTCCCTAGCATTGACCGCACTTCTGCGTTAATGCATAAAAAGCTATTTTAAAGCAACGCTTTTAGCACATTCCCGCGGCAAAGGATTATGTGCGATGTAAGCGTTGTCAACCCTTCTCTATATAGCGGTATATGCCGGCCTAAGGTATGAGGATTTGCTCAATGCAGTGAATAGCCGCCATGGGTTATAGTGACTCGCGTGACCGAGTAACGCATTACACAGAAAAACGAGGGTGCAGCTGCATTTTTTCTTCAGCGTATCAACCCGTCCCACGCTGGCCACTTTTGTCGCTTCATCGTTATTACCTCCATAAACAGCAAATACACAAGTGCGTGCTCGCTACATCTTCGGCGACCCTAAATATATTATATTATTCATATATCAAATATATATATTCAGCTAACCAACATACTATTAGAGCGGTGTGTTGGTTCGAATTGGGTTGGTTCCGGTCCCCCTGCAGCATATCAAATTCTAAGCATCTTTTAAAACCGTTTTAGAAGCCGCCGCACAAGTACTGTGCCGTCTACGTCAGCATTCAGTTTGGACGGCTACAGGTAGCCCTAAATAACAACGGCGTCAACCCAGAGTTAGGTCCGGCCTAGTAGGTGTTGCATCTTGACAAAAAGAGCGAAACCAGACAAACGACAATCCTTCGCCTGTTTTCGCGCTGTTTAACAAGACAACCCACAGGCCACCGAACACGGGAACTTCTCGTCTAACGTGTTGCCCTGCATCTCCTTTACTTGACATCGAACACCCGACCGTACGTGATTCGAGCGACTCTCTTTCATGGCTAAGTGCATGCGGCCCGATAGTACGCTACGACGTCGCGGCAACTTGATGCCAACTACAGTTGAAACACCACTGTCAGCCTCATGAGCCGGAATTGCTTCACGTGTGCGAAGCCCGTCGGCGTCAGACCTATATAGTCTTCCTAGGAGTTGCTGCCAATTGCACTTCATCGCATAACGGCCACTTTCTAGCCACTTGCTCCTGTCCGTATGCAGCCTCAGCACCCATAGGATTATTATAAAGTGAAGCAATAATGTCTTTTGTGCCTCGGATTCACGTAAGCTGTGACAAAAGGCACTGATAGCTGTTCCCGTCCCCGGCTCATGGAATGATTTACAAAGGAGGATTATCACGTGCACGTGACTGAACTCTCTAGTTTGTCCAAAGGGCAGCTACACCGCCGGTTGTTTATCGCCAGTGCGTGTGAGTACCATAAAATGAATCTGTCCGGGATTACAGGAACGGTGACATCTTTTATGGAACAGCTGTGGAGCAGTGAAAGAGTTGACTCTGATGAAGCGCGTTACTGATGAAAAATGGGCACCAGTCAAAAGAAGCCGTTCCAGCCCCGATATTTGTAGCCTTGCGCTGCCGTCTAGTTCTCAGCCACAAGTTTTCAGAGGCGACCTGCAGTACCGTGGTCCAAGCACTTACAGGATGTACTCCGTGCAGCAAGTTAAGGGCGGCAACAAATATCAGCCTGCCCTGAACATGTTCTGCTATCAGGAGGAAGACACGGCGCAAGTGGTGCTCCGTCTCAAGACTGCCTTCCTCACTCCACAGCCCGCTCCATTTACGCGTGCTCAACAGTGGCGACAACGGCTCAGCCATTGGACACCTCCTTCTTTTGTTGCCACGCATTCCTCCGAGATGGCTCGTACGATAGCCTCCATTGTTACGTTGCTGTCTACACCATTGCCGTACTCGCTTTCGTGAAATTCGGGCCTCATGAACTCGCATTCACACCTGGACTTCCCATTCAACCGAGTGAGGCACGCCGCAACGTACGCCAAGTTACGCCTCAACCATAGGGACACTTTGCCGGACTACTACGAGGGTTGTGTGGCCAACTTTTGCAACACGGCAACCTTTAACCTGCGCCCCATGTAGAATGACCGGCTGTCATAAGATGGTGTCTGGTCACCCTGGTGTGCCTTTGGATGTCCTTCACTCATGACCATCTAATATAACAAAGATTGAGGAGCAGGTCGTCCACGTCCTTCATCACTACCTTGGCGAGTATGGTCTGTACAAAAAAGAAAGCGACCACGCAGAGCAGAGGGAGGGGTATTTTGGTGTCAGCTGCGAATGGCCCTGAATCGTAGACTGCATCTGGTTATTCATTCACGGCTCTCCACTGCGGACACCATCCGCATCCTCAAGGTGCTGACGCTAAGGAACTAACTCATTCCGCGCCATTGTTTCATGGGGAGCTGGCGAGAGCCGCAGGAGTGGCTCAACGCATTCCCCAACTTGTGCCTGGGCCTGACTCCGCTGGTGAGCTTCGAGAGAGTGGCTCCATTCACCGATGTTGCATGCGAAATTCCCCTCATCCGGTTGCTGCTGGAGACAGACTGGCCTTACTTCCATCCGAAAAAAAGGAGTCAACTAATCTTCGCCGTTCACACCCATTCAACATTCCCGTTGAAGCTGTCCTTGGCGCAGTCCGTGAGAACACGAAGCGTATTTGCGGCACATGAAGGCGTTTTCAAGCGAAGCTTGTATTGCCTCACTCGTGTCAGCGTCGGTGTTGGCGTACGAAAAAAACCCAAGCCGCGCAAAAATAAAGATTGCTCGTCGAGCGGGGGAATCAAATCACCTACCTGGGCGTTGCGAGACCCGCAGGTTGACCGATTCAGGACGAAGACACGGCGCCACTGTTGGTTCATCATACGCGCCCTTTCACGCGGGGTTTTACATGCATGAAGGAGACGCGGCGCCCGCAGATGGCGCGCCTGATCACGCCATACCCCCAGCCAGTCACAGGCGTCCCCTTCCTCCGGAGGAGGGAAAGCGTGTGATCACGTGTTATCTCGCCTCGGACCCGCCGTTTCCTGCCAGTTCAGGCCCAGCAGTCAGATGGTCCGCGTTTGGTTAGTTCTGCGGAAGAGCAGGCTGCGTTGAAGGAAAGGCAGTGGGCCCGTGAACGTCTCAAATGCCCAAAAAACTAACCAACCTCTCCCCTAGGGTCGGACAAGTTTCGCGTGCACCCCTGTGCCCGGTAGGGGAGGGGTTTTAAGTTTTTTTTTTTTTTGTCAATGATTTCTTCCTTCGTTACTTGAGCCGCCGTCCTGACGACCGACATGATAATTGAAGCCTCCGTTTTCTCTACGTTGAGACCGCCATGGGGTCTCATGACTACCTTGGTGTCTTCTTTCGGCATATCTATCGGCATCCTCGCCGCTTTCGTTACCGAAGCTGCAAGTCGCTTAGCAAAGCTGGCCCTGGTCTTGGGTCTAGACTGGCGAGTAATGCAGGGGGACACACCGTTTTCCTTGCCGGCCATGATCTTCTTGATGCGCTTGCCGGAGGTCGACCAGCCTTCGGCTTTTTCCGGTGTAATGTCCTCTCCGTGAACTTCGATGCACGTGCGCCCGCCGAAACTGCCGATGCTCAGCGCTGACGCTATGTTGTCAGATGTCTCCGATCGACGTGACCACTTCCATTTCGGACGCCATCTTGGTTGTACTCGTCGCCGGGTTAGCCCTAGCGGCCGGGCCCGTCGCTACCGGTGGGCGTACTCGTGGTAGGCCTATGTTAGGCTTAGCGAAAAGTCCGCACCCCACCAGAGAAAAGTGCACGTAAGACTGCAGCACCGGCAAGAGAGCGGTGCTGCAGCAACACTTGCAGCAACAAACGAGGAAACCAGACATAATAATGATACAAGAAACACACAGCGAAGAGACACCGAGACTCCTGGGCCACCGGTCGCACGACAGCCCACCGAGCGAAAGAGACACGTCCAAGGGAAAGGGCAGAGGGGTCCGCACCTTCGTTAGGAAAGGGGTCACCTTCATGGAACACGAACTGATCGGCAGAAGCGCCATCGAACACTGCACGGTGGAAGTAATCAAGAGCAAGAAGAGGAAGGAGAGCACTTCCCTGGTGAAGGTCCACAGCAATCCGTCTCACGGACAACAGAAGTTCAAGGCACTACTCCACAAGGCGAGTAGAGTCGCGGGCAGCAATACGCTCGTAGTGTGCTGATACTTTAATACCAAAGAACGACGGTCAAGGGAAGAGAGCTGATGCAAGATGTCACCGACGTGGGACTGAACCTAATCACGGATCCCCCCTTTCTCAACAGGATCGGCACATCGGTTACGAAAGATACCATTCCAGACCTTACCTTCGTCAAAACCGACGGAGAAACGAGAGAAGCGGAATGGAGAAACACGGGCCAAGAGTTGGGCAGCGATCACCACATCGTGGAGGTCGTCGTACCGCTCGAAGGTCAAGGCAACACCGGCATAAGGAAGCATCGAATTACGGACTGGGACTCCTTTCGAAAGGCACTACCCGCGGTGCAACTAGACATTACGGACAGTCGGCTGGCCCACCTGATAGAAGCCATGCAGTCCATAAAGGCGAGGTGGCAGAAGCAACAAACCAGCCGAAGTCCAAGGAAGAAGATCGCCGAGCTCAACAGGCAGATCGAGGCCCACTGGAAGATGCTATGCACCCAACAATGGAACGAGGCCTGCAATGAAGCCGACGGAGAGAAACACAAGGGCAAGACGTGGAACGTGCTCCGTCACCTCCTCGACGAAACAAAGACCAAGGGCCACCAACACAACAACCTGGCCAGGATCCTACACAAGGCAATCGGCGAACACGGGGAGGACGAGGTCGAGCGGCGCTTGGACGCCAAGTACCTAGCGGCCACCCCCACGGAAAGACACCCGGATTACCAAGGCAACGAAAACGAGACGCTAGATCAAGACATCGAGACATGGGAAGTCAGAGCTGCCCTGCAGGATCTCAATGGCAGGTCCGCCACGGGTCCCGACCGAGTGACCAACAGAGCGCTCAAGAACCTCAACGAAGCGGCCATCGAAACGCTCACGAACTTCTACAACAAGTGCTGGCAAGATGTAAGGCTACCCAAGCAATGGAAAGCAGCCAAGACGATCCTCATCCCCAAGCCTGGCAGGCCGCACAACATAGAGAACCTCAGACCGATCTCGCTCACTTCGTGCGCGGGAAAGGTCGTCGAGCATGTCCTCATGAACAGGTGGCATCGTTACCTGGAAGAATCGGAGTTCTACCCGAATTCCCGAACAAGCCCAGGACGCAAGACGCCATGATCTTACTGAAGAACGAGATCATCGACAATATGACGGGCACCAAGGACAACAGAGCCATACTCGGGCTGGACCTGTAGAGCGCCTTCGATAAATTGAGGCACTCGGCTATCCTGGTCCAAGTATCCAGGCTAAACATGGGCAGGAAGACATACGAGTACATCAAAGACTTCCTGACAGAACGGACCACCGAAATCTGCGCGGGAGACCTGCAGCTCGAAGAGAAGAAGCTGGGCAGCGTCGGAACCCCGCAGGGTTCGGTGATCTCCCCGTTACTCTTCAACCTCGGGATGATCGGGGTGGACAAACGGATAGAAAGAGTAACGGGAATCCGGCACACCATCTACGCCGACGACGTTACGCTATGTGTACCGGGAGGAAGCGACGGACACATCGAGACAACGCTGCAAGAAGCGGTCCACGCCATCTAGGAGCAGCTGGACGGGTCTGGACTCGTCTGCTCTCCGGCCAAGTCAGAGTTGCTGGTGATTCCACCGAAAGGGGCGGTCAGGAAAAGAAAGAATGTGAAAGTCAAGTACGAGCGTCCCAAGATCACGACCAAGACGACGGGAGGACAAGTAATACTAGAGGTCGAAAAGATTCGAGTGCTCGGGCTGCTCATCGAGTGAAACCGAGTCAACGGTGAAACGGTGAACAAGCTCGCTGGCAAAGCGGCCGCGGCAATGCGACTCATCAAGAGGGTGTCCAACAGAAGAGCGGGGATGCAGGAGGAGAGCCTGACTAGCCTCGTTCAATCCTTCGCAGTTAGCCACATAACGTACGTGGTCATCTTCCACAACTAAAGGCCGAGTGAACGTATCAAGATAGACGCCACCATACGCAAGGCGTATAAGGCAGCACTCGGTCTCCTCGGGAGCACGAGCCCCGAAAAATTCATGGCGCTGAGAGTCCACAACACGCTGGACGAAATAGCCGAGGCACAGAGAACGACGCAACACGAACGTCTTACTGAAACGAGAACCGCAAGACAGATCCGCAAGACCTTGGCCTTGAGCCGAGGGAAGGCAAGCAGCAGAACAACGTACCTATGCCGGATAGCATCAATAGAAAGCTCACGGTGTGCCCGATCCCGAAGAACGTGAACCCCGAGCACAACAAGGAGCGGAAGTTGGCGAGGGCCAGGGCTCTCGTGGACCTCCACGCCAGAGAAGAAGGCACCGTCTACGTCGACGCAGCGGAACATCGAGGGAGTAGCGACGCATACGCGGCGATGGCCGTCGGAACATCGACGGGTGCAACGAAGACCGCAGCGAGCGTCCGGACTCGAGAAGCGCACCGGGCGGAGGAGGTGGCCATCGCCTCGGCCGTCTCCGACCCCGGAGGCACTATAGTACAGTGCTCTGTGACTCTAGAACGGCAGTGAAGAACTATGCCAAGGGTAGGGTATGTAGTGAGGCCGCGCACATACTGCGCAAGGTCGAAGACATCGGGCGCAAAAGTGCTGCGGTGATCAAGTGGTTTCCGGCCCACATAGGCAGTGACGTGTCAGAACGCGGGAACGCGAACCACAAGGAGACGGGCAATGCGGCCGCGCGAGGACTAACCAACCGCGTGGCTGCTAACACGGCCGACTCGGAGTGTTGGTCGCGGTACAGTGCCAAGGACAAGATACCACCTTCAACAAAATAGTGAAATGGCACAGACTGAACAGACAGACTATGCCGCCACCTCACCCGGGGCTTACCCGAAAAGAGGCAATTACAGACGGGGTCCCCGCTCACCCCGGTGCTAGCTAACCACGTGTGTCCGAGTGTGTACACGAGTGACGTGTGTAGACTGTGTGCGAAGGAGAGAGCTACCACGGCTCATATCCTTTGGGACTGTAGCGTAAATCTGAGAGAAGCCAGTGAGAAGACGACGATCCCGCCGCAGCTAGAGGCTGCAACGAGGATCTACGATCAAGAGTTCTGCAGGCATTCTCAATAAAGTTGTTCTCTCTCTCTTAACTGATTTCGTTTTCCTGTTATGATGCTTTTCGTGGCTCACGTCGACATGCTTCTTTAAAATTCTTTGTATAAAGAAGAGGGACCTTATGTATGCTTTTTAATAAATAATTAGTTAAATGTTTCCGTACGAAGAAAATTCTTTCTCTATATGTTTAATCATGTTATTGTCGCTCTATGTCGGAATCCAATCTTGGTGCGACAACACATCATTTCAAGCTGCGCAGGACGGTTTCCCGTCCTACCACCAGAATTACGAACCAATTAATAAATGACTACTATTGCAGCGACTCCACTATAAGGGTGTGACAGGTTTTATCACGCACCGAACGGATTGCCAATCTCGATCTTCTTGAAAAGAAGTCGGTAGTAATCAGATCAGGGGTGGGACTGCCCAAAGTCATTTTGGATCAATTTTCGGAGCAAGTAAAATTGCGTTTTGTAGCAGTTCGGAGCAGACAAAACTGCATTTTGGAGCAATTTGGAGAACATAAAATTTCATTTTAAAGCAGTTTGAGCAGACCATTCTGAATGTTCGTGGAATAATGGAATATGGCAGCGCACTTCGACACCACGACGAAACAAAGAATAAACCAACACGAAGCTCGTAGTAGAAGCGTGCTTTGTAGGGATAGCGTACTATAATATGGAAGAGTGGGTTCTTGTAAGGCCGAGAACATCGGTGGCACTACGATCACACTATATATGCCCAATATAGTTGAAGATGCTCTCAAATTATGCGGTTTAATCGACGCAATAACGTAATTTCAGGGTTACCATATGGCCCTGCAGACCCAGAGAGCCACAATCAACCCTCGGCTGGTACAGCGTACACCTGTTCTAATCAGTTTTTATTGCGATAGCAATTATACGGACACTCCAGGGGCATTTCTGAAGTCGCCATCGGCGTCGCCGTGATGTTCCGCATAAAGTCCAAGGGCGATAACGTAGTCGCGCACCGCATACTGTTTGTGCGAGTGAGAGAGTGTGAGGGCGGACGATGGCGGCTCAATCTCGCGCGCACAAGAGAGGAAAGCGCGGAGGAAACGGGCCGTCTTCCGTCGCGCGCAAGGCACCCGCGGAGGGAAGGGGAGGGGCGTTCATTTTGGTGGCTGCTTCGTAGGGCGCGGCCGCGCGGGCCCTATCTTGAAAGACATATGAGATGGGGACAGAGTGCGAGTGCTGATAGCTTCGTGTGCGCTGTGTTTTCGCCTCTTAATATGTGTTGAAGCAAAAGGCAACACGAAAGTCAATTCGTTCGCTGCTGCTGCCGCGCTTCCACGCTCCAGTGCTTTGACAGCGACTTTCCGCGGTGATCGAGTGAGACGCGTTCAGTTTGCTTGTGCGTGCGTGACACCATGCTTGTTAATTTAGTTGGTAAGCGAATGCTTACAAGTTTATACGGTTGATAAAACTACTCTCCTTACTTCCTATAGCTGTCTACTAACTTGCTATAGCAATCGATGCTTCGCCGTTCAGGCTTTGCTTTGCGCCTCACCTAGAAAACACCGCGCCACTTGGCCCACTCAACCGTATTCTAGTACACTCTATAATACAGCCGCCCTGTCCGTTCCGACAACAACCAAGAGTGGCCATGCACGCGCGGGCTACTTGCCGGAAGCGCCTAAATAGCCGGTGTTATATATAAGCGCGAAAATTACAATAATCTGTACGAGAGGCGCCGTCGCGCGGTGTGCAGAATGTGAACGGCCGCGCTCTCTTTCGGAGAACGAATCCGCTCGGTGTTCGCGGCCACTGCCGGAGCGCACATGCCGCGTAATTTCGGTAAATTTTCTGAGTTGGGCGCCAGAATTTGCGTTTGTATCAAAATGGCGCATTTGGCTCAGGAGTCCCACTCCTATAATCTGGATGTGGGAAAGAAATCCGTACTTGCCTTGCCTGCGTATAAGTCGGCTAGCAGGCGCACCTCTCAGTGCTTCCATTTATGGAACCACCGAGAGTAGTCCGTCATAAGGTTTGTTGATGCCTTCACTATGTCTATTTATTTTTAATATCAGCGTTCATAAAGATCTCATTCCACATCAGTTTTGAGGACCCTCCCCGTTACTTATGTGCTGCCTTCCCGGCACGTAATCATGCAGAAAGGACAGTAGCCTATGACTAAGTTCGCCCAAGTGCAAAATGTTTATCAGGTCGAGTATGCAAAAAAGGCAAGTGCTTTATAGTGCACGTCATGTCGTTTGGTAGTGTGATAAACCATGGACATCGCCTATTGAGCGGTCGGTAGTCTAGAGCAAGCTCTGCTTTTTTGCCCTTTCTTTAAGGTGAACACAGAAAGCCGCTCCTGCGGCTCTAAAGCTAAAAGCGGAAGAGCTCGAGCTGTGCTGTGTGTTTTCGCGGGCGCCCCTTCCGTGCAAAGGCCGAAGCAGTGCAGACGACCACTGGGATACTGCAGTTCTATGGCGCTGACCAAGGCAGTCGCCACGGGCTCGCTTCGACGGACATAATGGGCGACGACACGAGCGTTCATACAGGTGGGCATTCGATTCGCGCATTGATACCCCGGGAAGTGATTGACATGTGTCATGCCTGCACCAGTCTCACCCCCGGCGAGCCTCAAATCTGGGTGGTCAGAGAAAAGGCATTCACCTTTGACGTCTTCGACTGCACTCGGAGCAAGAGATTGTACAACTCTTGTGTCGGCGAACATATTCATGGATGATTCGATAGATACCCTTGCCTACGGCCAGACCAGATCTGGCAAAACATACACAATAGTCACGGCCTATGACCCGCACGTAAATCCTCATGAGCAGGTAATTATACCACGACCCATGAAACACCTCTTCGATGGCATCACTGCTTGCCAGCAAGAAGCACGAGACCAAGGAAACCCTCCTCCAGACTTTAAGGTCAATGTGCAGTTTATGGAACTTTAAAACGAGATCTTTAGTCTCTTGGGCCCGGCAAAAACAAGCATGATCCGGATAAGAAGTCTGTAAAGATTCACGATGATTCACCTATTTAATTCAACGGGATCACTAACTCACGCAGTAAATTAAAGCTACATCATATCCATCTTTGTGGCGCACTTGAGATGGTTTCCGTTGTGTACGAGCACAGGTGGGCAGAATAGCGGATGGTCCCTCACACTCACTCGACAATATTTTCCCAGGTTATGTACTCACACTCACGTACTCACAATCACCAACACACACTCGCGTTCACAGTGAGTTGCATTCTCTCCCTATAGTGGCACCACACCAAGTTGTCAGAACACTGGCACCCACTCATACTCGCCGACATGTCATGCATGTCTATGCTCATATCCACTGCCGGCTATCGTGTGTACTGATCTTCACCAGCGCTCACTGCTGTTTACCCTCATATCCGCTTGTTATGCCTCTCGTGATTCACTAACGCTCTATCTCACGCGTGTGGATTGAGTGTGGAGCGATTATTAGAAGTGTACTCGTGACTCCAGTGATGTACCTGGCGCAGCGACATATCACGTAAGCCTTCCGGCTTTAGTTGGTTTGACCATGTTAAAGGAATTTTGTCCTTTATGTTCTGGATTTGTCGGTAATAAACCTTATTTCTATTTTTACCGGACAACGTGCGCACACAGCTACCTGTATGGTACCTTTCTGTTCAGTCAGATCGATATCTGCGGCCGTCTACTGCACCGTCAAACGTGGCTCCATTACCTGCATAACTTTGTGGTGCAAGAACCTTTGTCACTTACCAGTGGCAGTGTTGCCAATTTCTTTTTCGATTGTGTCACTAAACTGACACAATGAAGCAGGGGCGTAGCCAGGGGGGGGGGGGGGTTGGGGGGGTTCAAACCCCCCCCCCGAAATTTTTTCCGTAACACCCCCCCCCCTCCCAGGCCCACTTACCCACCCTTTGTTCTCGTCGCTTCGCGCTGACATAATTCAAGAAACCGGTGCTACTATCACAATTTCAATCCTGGGCGCTTCCATTCGGGTTGGTAATTTACAGCGAATCATGTCTGCATATGGAAAAAAGTGACACGGTGTTTCTCAAGGCTTTCACACTCTGTGAGGTTTTGGGCGAGAATGTGGCGGCCACATTCTGAAGCAACAAATGCGCAACAAATCTAGCAACAAATGCGGCAGCCGCATTTTAGATGAAGGCGAAAATGCTCGAGGCCGCTTTACTTAGATTTAGGTGCACGTTAAAGACCCCAGGTGGTCGAAATTTCCGGTATACATTTCCGCCGCTTCCCTTCAGGTGCCGGTGAGGCCGCGCTCGCGCAGGCTACGTTCACACTTGGTCTCGAAGCTGTCGGAAGCGGCAAAATCTTGCAAAATCCGCCCGCCTAGGCGGCAGAACAGGCAGAAAGACAGGCGGCGAGCCAAATCGGTCTCATAGACCGATTTCTTCGCTATGGCGAAGCGGAAACGTGGCGGAAAGTCGTTCTGCTAGCTCGGAAGCTACACTAGCATGTAAACATGGCACCAAAAGTGTGGGCTGCAATGCTGATCGACGCGATCAAGAACCACCCTTTGCTATACGACAAGAGTGGTACTAAAACGTACTGCCAGCAACACTCGCGATAGTATTCAACGTCGCGCGACCGGAGGTGCGGCAACGAAGCCTTGGCGTGACTCAACTTCTCGCGCTTTTGCAAAGCCAGGCGAACCCACCACCGCCGTTTCCGAGGTGTCCGCGTCTTCCGTTTATTCATTGTCCATTTCTAGAAAACAAGTAGGTAGAAGTATAAAAGCCATTTCTTCTTCCACTTCCATGGCAGAACTACTCCTCGTTCACATACTCCTCGTTCGCGCTCCATAATTCTCCTCGCACGTGCACGGTATGTTGCGGAAGTCGCGGGGTGCTTTTCTCGTCGCGACGATAGATTGCGAGCGTAGGTCTCACGTAGGACGCACAGGCTTTGGCGAACCCCAACACAAAGGCCGGCACGGGTTTTAGCTTTGGTGTTCCCGTTGCCGCTTTGGTGTCCTGGAGGCACCGACAATAGAGAGTTTTAGAATAGGGGCCCCAAAAGTTTGGGGCCCCAAAGAGCTTTGCGGGTGTTAGCGTTGGGGCATGCAAGAGTGAAGAGTTTTAGAATAGGGCTTTGCGTTTGCGAATAGCGTCTTGCGCTTGCAGCGCCACTACGGTGTCAAAGAAAAACTATTATAAATATTAAAATAAACTATACCATTTCATGATAGGAAGAGTAATTTTGAATTTCGTGGTTTTGCGTTTAATTACAATTGAGAGGTTATTCTATTAGCAGCAAGCGATTTGTTGCGCCTAATTTTGAGTAACCAACTTGACGTGCCTTAACCAGCCAAGCTAATCCACGTTAGGCCTATGAGCGATGAAATCGACAATCGAATTCGGAATTAGCGGCGTCTAATGAATCAATCTTCATTACACACTTAGTTGAGAGAAAACGATAACCGCAGTCACTTCTCCTAGCTTACGAACTTCACGCGTTACCAAGAATCAAGCCGAGTTTGGTACTCGGAGAGCCGTCGCTTCGATGGGTGCCGCCATGTTTGTTGACGCAAAGCTTTTGGGGCTGCTTTTGGGGCTCCCGCTAAATCGGTGAAGTAGCGTGCCCAACGCAAAACCCAAACGCAGTTAGCGTCTCGCGCATGCGCAGTGGTGTCGACGCTATTTCTTTGGGGCTCCAAAACGTTTGGGGCCCCTATTCTAAAACTCCCTAATACGAAATGATGAAATGGTATTACAGCTTGTAAATAAAAGCTAACAAAGAAATATAATCATGCCTAGGCACCAACCTGTGACTCAGCGGTACCGCGCCCGTGTGAGGAGAATCACGGAACGCCAACGAGGAATTTACCGAAGGTCGCAGATGACACGCGAAGTTGCGTAAAATGATCACTTTTGATGACGGTACCTGGGTCAAAGAATGAACATACCGCTCGAAATAATGCGATAATGAGCGCCACCACGCCGACAAACGTACGCGGACGAGATGGATCTGGACGAAAACGGCAGCGGCGGCCGCGGCGGTAGCAAAACAAATGTGAACAACTTTGACAGGCGCGGAAAAAATTTTCCGGCCGCTTTGGCCCTTCCGCCCGCTAGCCGCTTGCCAAGTGTGAACGTTTAGTCTGCGCGCGAAACGTCTCTTGTTTGCGATTGCGCCCCTACGGAAGGCTGGTAGTTACTGTTGTGTTGTTGAACCCCAAACCAGCAATTACGGAAGGCTGGTATATAGTTTCTGTTGTGTTGTGGAATCCGAAACCGCGTACACATGAAGGGGTTGATGCCAGCAGTGAAATTCCACCGACTCACAACAGAATGCATGGAACAGACAGCCGAAAAGCATGGATTACTGCTGTTACAGCGTAAGTAAACTCTTGTTAGAGGCACTGACAGTTCTCCTCGGAGTTCACGCGTCCTGAGAAATTGTTTATGTGCACTATGCACTGAAAAAGACCGGAGTTCATTCATGCATCACTAGTACACCAATCAGTCGAGATTCGGTGAGGTACAAGGCCGCTTCCTGTTTGCACCGGTGTAAGTGAAGCAGAAATGAGTTGCACGCACTACTTAAATGCGTACACATGCGTACACATAACCTATGCTGTGCGGTGAAATATTCTGTACAATTCCGAATCTGTTGACGTAAAGGCAAATGATGGCTGCACGCTCGCACACAGCGGAAGACACAGCGGCCCATGCACTTGTCGCAGGAAATGCAACCCTCTCATATGAGGGAGCAGGGCGGCGAAAGCTTCGAAAAAAAAAAAGCCTTACGCGTTTTTGCGCGTGTGCGTTTTCTAGCGCAAAGACGCAGCGAACAAGCTATTGCTATGGGAATAGGTATAACCTGGTCACACGTGCATTTTCACGTGTATAGCCGTCCTTGACTTGTGAAACGCACTTCGCCCCGACGAGGACGACGCTATCTACTCTTAACGGAGATTAACAATTAATGATGTCTTCTCCGATCGGGCGGGTCGTCTCAATGATGCGTTTTCGAAGATTCGTCCATTCAGTGGCGCGATGAGAGACCGTTGCTCCAAACACCCACTGTACTTGCCGTACTTACTGTATTTTACTGAGCTTGCTTTGCTTTTTACTTAATTTTCCCACAAGCACACGCGAGCAGGGGGGGGGGGGGGGTATTACGGAACCAGTAATTAAAAGGGTTGCTGCGGGCGAGAAAGTCAATGACATACAGGGTGTCCCAGCTATCACGCAGCACGATTTTTAAAAAAAGGAGGAACGGCGTTACACGAAGCAAACCTAGTGCGTATTGTTTCCAGCACAGTGGAGTAGCCGCCAGTAATTTTTACGTTACTGAGATTTAATTAGGTAACTGGTCCCATGTCTTTGATATACCTGCATAGAGTCTGCTTAAACTACCGATAGTTATTATCGATCACGTCACGTAGAGGAAAGCAGACGCTCGCCCCCCCCCCCCCCCCGGTCGGGCCGGTGAACCCCCCCCCCCGAAAAAAATTTCTGGCTACGCCCCTGCAATGAAGGCGCTAAATGTTTTGCTAAAACGTGCCTTAAAGTGGCAAAAATTGTAACTAAACTGTCAAGTGAATTTTCTATAATGCACGCATTTTGGGGGAACACAGCCGTATAATCGAACGTGGCGTAACGCATTCACCTTAAAACGTTCGAAGAGTGTTCCCGAAAGAGCCACAAACAGTGAATTAACTACTAGGGAGTGGGAGACTTTATATTCACTGGTGTATTAAAAAACAATGCATGATGACAGCTGATATCCTGCCTTAACCTTCAGCTTTTGAGATTACAAATCAAACACGGTTCAAAAGAACACTGATCACTTCATTTTGCTTGCACACATGCGCACTTGGTCCGCATTATGATTGCAAAGTTTCTAGTTTCCAGCGCTCGTGAAAACAATTATGTGTAATTACCTTGTTCATGCTAACACGGCAATGCCACTTATGTGACCTTTAACAAGGTCAAATACTATACGTCACCGCTACGGTTCTTTGATCCGCCTGAAAGGTGAGCGGAGTATTGATTTATCTGAAAGGCACCAGAAACGGAGGCACTGCGTTCGAATTCGCATGAACGAACCCAGCCGCTCCAATAAGTAATCATTTATATAAAATTGATCGGCCCTATTATGCGCTGTTGTGTTCTAAATGTCACCATAAACGTTATTGTAATAGGTTGTGATTTATTTTGCTGCTACGCTTTCGAACGTCCAGTAAACGGCCCTACTTAGTAAAACAGCATTCCCCTATTCTAATGGGCTTTATAAAGAATTTAAAACATCGACCTCCGACAGTACTCAAAGTATAGTGTACTAGAATAGTACACTTTACTCAAAGGTAGGGTGCCTTGATTTCTTCCACGCAGGCGGGGGAGGAGGTGCGCATTGAGGCACCCTACCCAAGAATGCGACAGCGGCGGCCTGGCCACGTGACCACACGCGCACCAATAGCTGTTCAGGTCCCTCGAGGACGCTCGCCTCCTTTCCTCCTTTCCCGATCCTTTCTCAAGTGTTGTAGCGTGAAGTTGTGAACTACACTACTGGCATACCTTCACCTAGGATCATCATCATCATCATCAGCCTATATTTATGTCCACTGCAGGACGAAGGCCTCTCCCTGTGAACTCCAATTACCCATCTTGCGGTAGCTGATTCCAACTTGCGCCTGCAAATTTCCTAACTTCATCACCCCACCTACTTTTCTGTCGTACGCGACTGCACTTCCCTTCTCTTGGTATACATTCTGTAACTCTAATGGTCCACCAGTTATCCATCCTGCGCATTAAATGGCCTTCCCAGCTCCACTTCTTTCTCTTAATGCCAACTAGAATATCGGCCATCCCCGTTGGCTCTCTGATCCTCCCCTAGCATAGCGATGATTTATTGGCATGCCCTTTGAAACGGGGCGCTGATCAATAGTCACCTAGCCTACATGAGTTACTGAGGTATGCTATACGTGCTTTTCATACTGGCATTTTAGTATACATCATTAAGTTTTTTTTTTCCTTCTGCAAAATTTCTCTACCTAGATTGTACCACTACCTACGCCTGTAACGGATCCGGCCGCATCAATCTCTTCCCTGCTTTTTTTTTCCCGCCAATACACGAAACGTCTTTTGGTTGTTTCGATTGCTGATCGGTTGATGCTTCCGTTAACTTTATATCCATGGAAGCGCTTCTCGAAGGTTTACGTTACTTACCGGTCTCTCTGGGTGAATCCCTTCGCATTCTATTAGGTTGAGCCGCATGGTCTCGGGAATTTTGCTGCAGCATACACATGCCTCATCTTGTTGCAAATATTTGCTTCAATATGTTTTTGTCCCTAGGCAACGAGCTCGAGCCTCAAATGGCAAGGCACTTCCATTCGTGTTATCGTACAGACTTTCCCTTCAAATTTAATTCTTGTAAATTTCCATGGTATTTTCTGTTTCCATTCTTTGCATTAAATTCACTGCCTATGTTCCTCTCACTTTCTTTTTGATGATTGCCGGTTATCTATTTACACTTTCAGTTATCCTGTACTTGGTTACCAACTTTCTTGACCTCTTCCACCATTCTGTGCCCACGCTTTTCAGGTACAGATACTTGCACACTTTGGCCGTCCATTTATATTGATGCATGTTCCCGAGCCTTTCTTCAAAACTACTAATTTTGCTCTGCTCTTCTCCGACTTTAAGCGAGGCTCAACCCATGTTCCCCTCCGCTACCTCACGTGTGGTTTTACCATGAGATCCCAGAGCCAACCGACCTACCGATCTTCGGTTAACTTCCAACCCTGACAAGATATCCGATTTTAGGCACAGAATAGCATTTGCGAACGTCAGCACTGGCACCATTACTACTTCCCAGATTCCACACACCACCTCACATTTATTGCAGCCCCAAAGTGTCCTACGTTTCATTACTGGCACTCCGCTTCCCCTTCATTTTCAGATTATCTTGGTGGGTGCTTTAGCAAGTCTGATTTATGTATACGCCGAGGTAATTATATTGATTGACGATGGGTATGACTTGCTGTTGAATTGGCACCACTTGATCACTTGTTTCTTCATTAAATTTCATAATACCCGATGTCTCTGTGCTAAACTTAAGGCTTAGATTTGTCGCTGCGTTGCAGCAGATATTCGCAAGGGCCTGTAAATCTCTCGCATTGTCCCTTAGTAGCACTCTGTCATCCGCTTACATCAGTCCTGGAACCTCTGTTGCACCATTTGTCCATTGCGCATGTTTGATAAATCAAACCATAATGCCCTGTTTTCTAGTCGCCTTTCCATGCACTTAACATAAAGCGTGAACAATAGAGACAGAAGACTTCCTTGCTTCAGTCCTTGGCAAATTTCCACCACTTCTAACATTTTCGGCCTTCGCATACAATTTCTGCTTTGTGTATACTCTCTCTCTCTCTCTCTATATATATATATATATATATATATATATATATATATATATATATATGCGCGGCCTGCATAATAAACCGTCCAGGTTGAACAGCTGTCTCGCAATATATATATATATATATATATATATATATATTGCGAGACAGCTGTTCAACCTGGACGGTTTATTATGCAGGCCGCGCGCTGCAGAGCATGACGCTGGCCATGATGATGAGTATATACAGATGAAGAAGATGCCGGGGTAATATAATGCTCACACATTTACCCCCGCGCATGGAAGCGGCCAACCTGGCCGCTGGCTATGGCGGCGAACTCTGTATGAAAGGCTTTAAACGTGAAACATGCACAATCTCTGTTAAGTTTACTGTTACCCTTGGCGTTAATGAACAAAAGACGCCACATATAAGCGAAATCATAAGAAGCGACATAACAAGCTGCCTTCATTGTTCAGTAATTTCACACCAGAACTTCAACAATCACAAGTGTATTATCGTTTTCAAGCCAGCGTGCACACACGACACCTGGAACCATTATTCCATGTTCAAGCAGCATGCAGGGGCTGACAGCAGGAGCGAAACGCCGGCGTCGAAGTAATCGCATCACAGTGGCTGTGATCGCCGCGGTATCACACAGCAGCCACCGCGGTGCGATCACTTTGGCAGTAATCAAGTAGATAGTCTCTAAATTTGTCAGGAAACCTATTCCATGCTGGCAACGCTGGGAGGCAGGAATTTTGAAAAAACCATGGAGGAAGGAAAAAACGGTCGCTGGCGTATGCAAACAATGTCTCGTTCGTGGGTTCGTACATGGTGCTAGTTGTGTGCTGTTCTAAACATTTATTTGACATCAACTGGAGTCATCTAGCTGTGCCGACGCTGTTTGCCATCTGTTTTGTGTGATGTAGCGGTTTCGGTTTATAAACCCACATAATCCGCACCCAGGGGGCGCTGATTGCAACTACGCCCGCCTATATAAGGAGCTGGCTCCATGAAAGAAGCACTTTGGTACCTGTCCGAGAGCTCTTGTTGTTCAGCCGCCGTTCCGGCGTGCCCCTGCATTTCCCCCGTAGCATCAGTGCTTTTGTGACATCGGCTGTATTGCGTTTTTTCGCCGACGGCTTACTACCACAATGGCGGGATCTGCGTTCGCCGCCTTTGTACGTCGCACGTTGGATAGCACTTTCCGGTAAGTGAAATACTTTGGACTTTGTTTTTTTGTCAACAGTGTCCGAATTTTTTTAGGTGTTAACCGCAACAATTATTGATGGTTAGGCTCTACTGGCTTCTTTTTGTTAGCTTTATTTTCATACGCGGGTTCTGCTTGTTTATAGTCTTTGTGGTTAACATAACATGAAACAACCGAAGGGAGTGCATTCAGCGAGGACACGCTGCTCATAATCATGAGCCGGACTGTACTCGACCTATCTTGTGTCCTTTTGTTCTTGCATGGGTACGCACGTGCATGTGTACAGCTTGTAGCGTTGTCACCGCAATGCTTACTTGTTTTATGCGTTGTCAAATGCAGTCGGCTGCTGATGCAAAATTGCGCTGGTTTTTTTATGACTAAGCTGCAAAACTTGTAGCCTAGTACATGCTTCATCTGGGAGTGCAATCAGGACTGCTTGTCGTTTATTAATGAATAACTGTGGTTCACCTCATTTGTAATTGCATATCTGAGCTGACCTGATGGTCTCTTATTTTGTTCTTTTCAATGTTTAGACGGCAGTATATCTTGGTGTCTTGGTGCTAGCTGGATGGCGGGACCTCATCATTATGATCAGTGTAAGCCAATGTACATACTTTACCCTCTCTGATCCTCACAGTGCTTTGTATGTGGGTTAAGACCAGGGAGAACTTCACGGTAAAATACCGCGCATTTTTTTTTTTTACACTGGTCCCTAATCAGCTGCCACTATTATTCTCTTTCTCAGCACCAGTGTACACAGTTTACTTCTACGTACCACTACTTTGTTTCCCTAAGCCTTCAGTATAAAGCCCAAACCGCATGAGAGCGATTTTGTGCGTGACGAGCGACGGCTTCTAGCGACGAAACGGACCATCGCGCGAACAAATCGCTCGGTTCTGGAAATCTAGAATTCGTCGCCCGGAAGTGCTATGAGCGACTAGCCAATAGCGCGAAGCCGGAACTGGATATAAATCGGTCAAGTACTACCGATTGTCGCACGGAACGAGCAAACGACTAGATTTTGATACGTGCAAGGATAATAACGTAGTGCAAGACCTTTAGAAATAGTTATGCTGCTCTTTACACTGAAACACATCAACTTAAATTATTAAAGCACGCATCACGCCAGTTTCATCGAGGATTTGCTGCCCTCATACCGGCAACACCGGGGAGACGTCGCTCAGTCGTCGCTCACATGCGGTACGACTTGAAAGTGACGAGCGACGCGACAGCCATCGCGTCGCTTGTCGCTGTCGCGCGGAAGATCGCGTGCATGCGAACTCAACTCTATTGTGTCACGATTCACCAGTATTCATACATGAGTGAAATTTTGCTACAGCAGTGTAAGTTGCGCCTTGCTTCCCCAGTGCTCAAATGTGTTCAAGCCAGTATGTGACGAGTTCTGTATTCCAAAAGGTTTTCTGTGCGGTTTATTTACGGGAATTTGCAGCATCAGCAAGGAGTTTAATTTCAGATCTTTGTGTGTCCTGCAGGATGTATGCTTTGCCGATTGAATTGATAAAAGATGGGCCGAGGCTTCCATTTAAGAACAAACTTCAATTTGGCTCTACCACCATCAGTGCTTGGCTGGCGCCTGCCAAATGAATCATCGCAGGTAGGTTGTGCGGTCTATTATTTAACCTTACTCTGAGGTAATCGAACAATGATATGTGATGGCGCATGTGTCCGAGATTGTGTTGTCACATGTGGGTGTAGAACAGGCATGATGCTGCAGGTTCCAGGAGTGTGCATAGCTGCTTTGCAAAAATTCATAGATCTAATTTTACCTGTGCTGTTTTTTTGTCATTATTTCAATAATATCAATCGGAGGTGTTATCAGAATTTAGCAACTTAATTTTCTTGGCCCTCTGCCACATCTCACCTTTCGCTAGGTGGATCATTGCTTGAATACAGTTTTTTGTGTGTAGTGGCTTATCAACTGCTAGTCAATGCAGATGCTCAGAATTACCTGAGGCTATAGATGCACTGAACTTGCAGCCTTTACAAATCACTTTGCACTTTCTGGTGCAACCAGCATGTTAACACTTCTAAGACAGGGGGCAATGTTCTTGTTTGATCACATGATCATATACTTCCAATTTAGTATGAGGTATCATCCAAGGTGACACGTTATTGGTGTAAGGGTATTGTCCTAAGCCAATTAGGGTTTCATGAAAATATATCAACAAAAGTGGTTGACCCAACCTCAGAAGCATTGCATTGCAATACTTTATCAGCAGTATTTTGTGTGCTACCTGCTTAACATGTACTGTCATGTTTAAGTATGAAAAAAGGCGACAGCTAGACAGTGCAAAATGCCAAACTTGCTTTCGGTTTAATATAAAATGCAAATTAATTTTTAATCAAGATAGCAGATCATTTACCTGCAGCATGGTTAACTGTTTAAACTGATTACCGTTTGTACAGAGGCTCTGAGGCTCCGTCAAACCAGTTGACAGGTGCTTTTTTAGCCACTAAACACCATACTATATTAATTTGAAGGCACTTCTCTGTATGACTCTGCTCTACCTGTTAATAACTATGTGACAGGAAATATACTAAATTACCCGGCATGGTTGCTCAGTGGCTATGGTGTTGGGCTGCTGAGCATGACGTCGCGGGATCGAATCCCGGCCACGGCGGCCGCATTTCGATGGGGGCGAAATGCGAAAACACCCGTGTACTTAGATTTAGGTGCACGTTAAAGAACCCCAGGTGGTCCAAATTTCCGGAGTCCCCCACTACGGCGAGCCCTCATCAGATCGTGGTTTTGGCACGTAAAACCCCATAATTCAATTTTTTTAATACTAGTTACATTAAGCATCACATACATACCTTAAGAAACAAGTACTTTAAGACAAAGGAGGGCTTAAATTTATTTTTAATGCGAGTAAAAATTCTTGCTTGGCACAAATTGCTAATTGAAGCTCCAATTTGCACATTCTCATTTCCTCTTCGTTTTTTTTTTTTTTCGTCTGGGCAGATTTGCTTCCCCGTGTCTACAAGAACCTTCATGCGTGATCTGCAACAGAAAGCATTTGTGGGCAGCCCGTGCTCTCCTACAAAGACTGGCCTGCTGTGGCTGTGACAGCAATTATCTTGAAGATCTATGCGTGGCCACGTTTGCTGCTATTTGTCACTCTTGTTAATTACACTTTCTGCATCTTTTCTCATTTATTAGGTAATAAAGTTTGTGACATGGTGTCAAGTAGATGTCTTGCAGCATTTTGGCTTGCAGTCATGTTCTATGCACTTCACATCATGACAAGCTCATTGTACAGTGTGTGTAAAAAATAACAGCATATTCTAATGCAATATGCAAGGGATTCATTAATGGAGGGTATGCCGAAGAACTGGCCATTATTTCTGCATGATGGTATGGTATTGCTTAACGAGGGACACCCACATGTTACAATTTACTTTTAAATAAGGCACCGACATCGGAAGATATTTGTATTGCCGGATAGTGATGCGCAGAGTGCTTTTCCAGATGTGAATCATTCTTTATTTTTAAGCATTCATTGCGCACAGCATTTTGTTTCGTATACTTGTGTAATGCTATTCTGCTGGCTGTAACTGATAACAGGATGTCATCTCTGCCTGAACCGCAGCATTACTGACAAAAATGTTTCGCTGCTAGAAACTATTTCAGTTGCAGGAGACCCAGCAGGGCAAAGTTTTGTTGACAGTGATTCGTTTCATGCAGAGGTGACATCGGCATACAATACACATCTCACTTTACATACTAAGTATTGTGACCGGTGGCATTCAATTGATTGGTCCTAAGAATGCACTAGTCGACCAATTGGGCTGTGCTACACTATTCCCATGGTTCACATCTGGAAAAACCTATGCATCACTCTATCCGACAATATAAGTATTTTTTTTCTCGTTCGCCATGCCTCATTCAAAACAAACTAACTGTGGACAAAACCTCGTGTTATTGTAGCCACTGCCACAAAAATTTGAGAGAATGTCTAATAAGAGTCATCAGTACTTGTCAAAATGTCCGTTAGCCAACTTTTAGCGTAACCTAGCAGGGCTTACTGACTTGCAGACATCGATTGCTACAAAATGTCTTGATGAGACGGCTACTAGACTTTTGAATTATCAGTTCAAGAGATCTTTTAGACATCACATAGCTGCTTCAGTGTTTCGTGGGTGGTCAGAGGCGGCTAAAAACTCAGCCGTTGGCGTGCTGCAATCGGTAGCGATGTGCCTTTTTAAATCCTTATAATAAATTGCATGTTTTTACGGGGGGCACTCAGATGCGTCAGTGATGATCAGAAGAACCTACCCTAATGACTCGGTACGTTTGTACAAAATCTCAAAGATCGTTTCAGGGTCCGTTTATGAAACTGGCAGATTGTAATACAGTGAAAGATGGATGCCGAAACCTCTTGCCGTGTCACGCTGTGTGGATGTATCTCTCCATCACTTTCATTTTTCTTTTGTTTAAGAACTGGTGACTGAAGCCCTCAATCCATGCACCACCGCAATGTATGGAGGGGCTTTACTGGTGACTAAAAGCTGTTTGGATTTAAAGCAAGATACCTCAAGAACAACGCCAAAGGTAATGAATACAGAGTAGCACTTAAAATGATTTACATTTCCCAACACTATTGCTTGAACTTGCTTCCAGTGGATTGGATTTCTTGACACTTGATGGCGCTGTGTCGATTTCTTGGGCTTGGTCATCTTGGATGCGGTTCCTGCCTTCACCTTAAATAAAGGAACAAGTGCATACCACGAGAGCGTCCTTGTGTATCCAGCGCTGTTATTTTCCTAAACATGAATTCCCACCAATCTCGCCCAAGTTTCTCTTCTGGTGCATATCCTTCATTAAAGGGACACTAAAGTCAAATAAAAAGTCAAGCTAAATTGATAGAGCAATGCTCTAGAATGTCTAAGGCGTCAATATAATCGCGAACAGAGCTTTAGTAATCAAGAAATTGAGGTAAATGCAGGACATGATAAGAGACTCCCCAGGGACATTCCGGTACTTACCCGATGACGAAGGCACTCCTCATAAAAAAAAGTATGTCGCTAGTATTCAACCACTCGTATAAAAAAATTGTTTCGTTGGATTATAAGACGGAAGAAAATGCTACTTGTCTACTTCTATTCGATTCTTAGAAAAAAATACCTTTTTGGCGTTACACTTGATAATGACGCAGGCGGTCAAAAGGTTTCGTTTTCGCTCGACTCTGCACCGCGCTCGCTTTCGAGTTTCAGAAGTTCCGTAATCGCCGTAGTACTGCGCTCATGGAGAAAAAGCTTTTCCTTCCTCCATGACTGCGCTGGTGTCGCTGGCTTGCTAAACTTGCACTTCAATTTCCTAGCAGCTTGAGAGTAGCGACGGCACGTCCAGATGGTGACCAGCTTCATCGCCCGACGTCGCATTGCAGGAGTCCTCGCTGCTTTCGCGCTCGGAAGAGCCGGTGTCGAGGCCGCCGTCGTAGTAGGCAACGGCGCTGGCAGAGCGAGCCCTCGGCAGCATGTCATGCTCATCGGAGCTTAAATCACTAAAATTGAGCCTAGCATCGCGAGCTAATGTGTCGTTGTCAGGGTCGTCAACTAGTTGGTCCATTGCGACGAGCGTCGACGAATCACCGTGTTCACCATACTTCTGCTTTCGCACTGCCGTCGGCTCTGTCTTGGCTGTTTCTGGCGGTACGCACAAAAAAAAGCCATAGCGCCGTCTGTGGGACTGCCGTTTTACTTACTCACTGGCGGTACGTCACGATATGGCCATGACGTCACCACTCCTCGCTCGGGGCACGTGATTTGAATTGCGTTAGAGGTACGCGAATGCTTCAGACACAATTTTCTCCTAAAATAAGTCTTTTCTTGGCACAAAACAAGCGCTTCGCGATTTCTGGTATCATATTTTAACAGTCAACGTTGAAATAGTATTTGCCTTTAGTGTCCCTTTAAGCCTTTATCAAAACTAAAAAAATGCTGAAAAAAGTGTACGCCAAAGAATATTGTTTACATTCCTGAGCCCACTTGGAATTTTGAATTCACATTAATCTTAATCATTAGGTGCGAGCACCATTTAGTGAATGAGGAAGGACAGAAATAATTGGCTAAAAGGACAGACACGAAGAAATACAATCATGATGACACAAGGGCAGCTGTCATCCAATGTCATTGCGACTGTTTTCCTCGGTGTTTTCATGTGCGCGCTTTTAGTGGCAATTATGTCTCATGGCAAGTGCCAACTAGGACCAGAACTAGTTCTTTGCACACATATTAGGCCTTTGACCTGACAAGCACTTTTATTTTCTTAAAGCAAGCTTTTTCTTGTCAATGTTGATTTCCTTCTTCAAATATATACTTAAGGGGAAATGCATTCCAGAAATCTATTTGCAAATAATAAGATAAGTGGATGAAATTTACACATTCTTTGAACCTGATATATTTCAGAGTATGTGTTTAGCTTATCAAAATATTTTTCTGCGCCCCCTGATAGCAGAAAAAGTACGATCTCTTGTGCAAGTTTATAACATATTATCACTAAGTGTGCTACAAAAAAGCCTACATTGTTCCACAATGCAGAAGGATGTGTAGAGCAACAGTATCTGGTTCTTGTAATTTAAAGCAATTTTGGTTATGTGCATTTTGAGAAGCCATTCGACAAAGTTACTGTTACTGCTCGAGTTTTTTTTAATTTTTCAGTGTTCTTTTGTGCTACCACCAGGTAGTCGCGGTTGTCTGGTTTACACTCACACAAGTAATTATTAATATTTGATTCGCCATTTTGGTGAAAAAGAGTTCAAACCTTCAAAATGCCAATAATTTATTTGAAGTGCTTTCTTTACAGCTATTACCATTAAAGCCTATTGCTCGTGCCTATCAAATCAACAAGACAAAACTTAACCTGGTAATAAATGGAGCTCGTGGTTGCAGTCAGGACAAGCCCACTCTACAATTTTACTTCACAATTGATTACCCAAGATTATCGTTACCCGAAAATTGATTCCTTGCTTCTGCAGCCTGCAGTAGCTAGCGCGAATAACTTGAGAACATGTCTGGCAGGGCACAGGCATGCCACACTGCGTCACACGCATCAGTGCCACGTTTTTGGATTTCAGATTGAGTCAACTTCCCTCTGAAAGAATAGCGGACAATGCTTCAAAAACAACTGTGAATTTTCACAAAATGCATACCTTTGTCATTAGTTCCCAACCTGCTTCTTGTCATATATACTCTAACAGAAAAGAAAACTATGGCGGCACTTGCAGCACTTTTCGCTCCGAAACGTGTTAGGTAAGGGTGAGTGCAGCAGCTGGCACAGTCATTCGCTGCTCTCATTAGGCAGTTTTCTTTCATGCAAGGGAAGTCTGAGTAGTTATAACTTGGCACGAAAGACAATTGAGTTAGCACTTTATTCTAATAGTAGTCATTATTTGAAGTCAGAAATTGTTCCCGTATTCACGGTGATGGTGCTCTGGCAGACGAGCCCATCAAGCCAGGTGGCTGCGGTCATCCATTGGCCAGTCAGTTGTATGGTGGATGAGCGCCACGACCTGTGCTGTACATCGTCGACTGGCAAGTGGTGAATCACGTCACTTAATACACGGAAATCTGCAACGATAACAACAATATAGTTCTGGTATGCTAAACATAATAAAAGGTTGCAGCGAGGACTATCAGTATAAAATACAGGTGCTATGCGTGTTTTACTTCGATTGACAGCGAGCGGCGGCAACAATGCTGTATGTAGGACAGTGGTGTTGACAGATGTGACAAAATTAATGTCACAGTGCTGTCGTACACAATGCTGTGGTGATGACCCACTCATTTCGACCGAAACATGTGGTATGTTTGAGAACGATCATAAGTTCACTTGAAACCACACACACTATAGGAGCGCTGTCACAGGGTCAGAGCTGCAGTTGACTGTTGCGTCCACGCGGAAATCCCTGCTACATCTCCACATGGACATCGGAACATGGCAGCTCCTAAGTTTCGACAAAATAGTGCCAATCAACATTTCCACAGTATGAATTGGTCTAGTGCTCAACTTCTTCTTCCACCGTGCCTCACTGCACTGCTGTTGCCCAACTACCACAGCCATTCACGGTCCACCAATTCGAGTTTAGACAACCGCAACAACAAACTTGAGACTACATATTAAAAAATAAAATTTGTCCTGTTCTTCAATTCCATAAAATGGCACACGGTGTTCATCAGTGCCATAGTTTATGTACCCTGGTTACAATCTTGGATGACTTCAACACCCCTTTCACCAATCAGAGCTTGTTAACCAATTTGTGGCATACCCCAGTCAATGCGGCTTGTTTTTGCCAAATTAAAGTGACTTTCAGCGATTTGTAGCAACTGACGACTTTCGTATTTAAGGGGCTAATATTTAAACTAACTTGCTTGAAAGCTCAATTTCATTGCAATAGCAGTTATATGGACACTCCAGGCGATAAGGTGATAAGATGCCAGCGTGCCCAAGAGTGAGCCAAGAAGGATGGTGGCTTGATGCACGCCCAATATTATAAGTCACTGATAACTGCAGTGTGTACTGCTTATATGTTCGAATATTAACACTTTCTAGCAACCTCCTAATTGATGGATGCACTTTACATGCATTTCAAACAGATTTTACATAATGCATTGTGATGCTTACTACTGTATCTTGTTAGCTTTGTAGCTGCACTGATGGAATGTTTTCGTGTATATCAAATTGAAAATAGTATTTTCATCATATATAAAATAGTCTGCATGCTCAATTCATTTATATCCTGTATGCATCGTTGTTCAGTCAATATATTTTTTAGTTGTATTTACAGAGTGTTTCCATAGACATTAACTAAACTTTGAGTTAAATACATTTTCAAAACTGGTCTGCTTGTCCAATTTATTCTGTATTATGTAATTGTATTGTCTAGTTTTTTTGCCCTTCCTGCAATAATACCCATTGGTATTGGCAGTATGTCTAAATAAATAGACATGCAGATACTAATCATACAAATACTAATAACAATATTAAGAAATAGATGTACATAAAAGGTTGAGCGTACGCTAGGGGGCAGGTGAGCGTGCATCTTTTCCTCTCGGACGGCTGTGCGCCGCCTGCGCCCTATCTTGGAGGTAACTTCTGGCCCATTAAGAGTTGGGCAAGCTGAGATGGCTGGTGGCACATTTCAGGGCTGTCTTTGTGCGCAACTAGTGCTGGAGGTCATGTGATCTCAAGTTTCGAAGGCACACTGAAGAGAGAGGCAGCAGAAGTATTCACTCCCCTCTTTTTATGCTCTACAACAAGCCATCGTTGCGAGAGCAAGTCTTTGTCGTCAACAAGTGAGACCTGTTCACATTTGCGTATGCACACGTGACAGCATAGTTGCGAATTAAATTAGTAAAAGAATGTTTGCTGCAATTTACACGGCCAATTAAATTGTAACACTTACTTCGTGTTGTTGTATAATACTTTGCTATCGTTATCTATGCTTCACTTTTCGAGCTAAACAGATTTTTTTCAAAGTGCTGAAGTTTCCTTAAGGAAGGTGAAACCCACTTCCTTCATATGCATGAACTGACCGCTGCCTCATTTCCTTTCGCTGCTTGTTCAGAGTTGCTCCCTTTCATTAAGAGTAATTTCACTCTTTAGGTTTGACAACACAAAAGGTTTCTGCAAGTGTTGCAGTGCTGTGGCAATAGCAGCGTGGACATAGCCTTTCAAGACTGTGTATATATGTCCTACTCATGCAAGAGAATACTACACAGAGCACATACACAAAGCACATATTTATGAATTGCATGTGCACTGGACATAGCCTTTCAAGACTGTATTACATGTCCTACTCATGCAAGAGAATATTACACAGAGCACGTACACAAAGCACATATTTATGAACTGCATGCGCATGTACCTACACAAACACGCACATGTGTCGAGTCTGATAAAACACAGGCTCCCCTCACAAACAGGAATAAGGCATCATACTAGAGGTTCTTTCATCTCATCACAGGTCCTGGCAACGCCTCCTTTAACTACATGCCTGGACCTTGAACAGCGTATGAGCTGCCATTCCCTTACCTATTCTCTCCATATTTTGTGCCATGTGGTGCCGGTGGCCAGCGCTTCTGGCGCCAGCCGCATGTAAACAGCCGCCCTAATGCACGGCCTGCCAGTGCCCGCAATATCGGAGACCATGCATATCTCTGTGCCGCTGGTAGTCGCGTGACATCAGACAGGGCGGTGGGCGAGCACTACCGCGCGGTGCCTCCTTGCAATGTGCAGCAGGATGGCTCCTATTGTAAAGTAAGCGAAGTTCTAGGCATCCAGTTACAGCAGGCACTGGTCCTGGTAATGAGCACATTTCAGGGCCAATGTCTCATTAACATCAGCTCTCAAAGAAATTGATGCGCTTTTAGAAATCTTGAATAAATACAGTTCTAAAAAAATGCAGCATCTCCAAAAAAGCATACAAAAGCTTAATTTTAGCATGATCGATTTACCAGAAACAAAGGTCTGCAGCCGTGTGTTGGGCACTGAAGTACAGTTAAACCTGGATATAACGAAATTAACAAATTCACGAAAAACTTTGTTATAAAAAGGATTTCGTTATATGCAGGTTCGGTATGAAAATTCGAAAAATAAATGCTTACCGTATTTACTCGATTCTAACAGGCCCTCAATTGTAACGCGCACCCTTTTTCTCTTTTCGTCGATGCACTCATCCTTATGCAGGGTCGCCCCACGCATGCTCGCACGCATACGTGCTCTCACTTCGCAGTCGCCGTCAATACGATCGCACCAAATGCGCCGCCGCCACTTCGCATTCCGTCGTGGCGAAGGTGTTTCCTGTTGCTTCTCGTGCTAAAATGGCAAAATTTGGGGCGAAATCTCTAGGTTGTCGGAGGGGAAAATTCGTTAATTCGAGGTCTCCCTCCCACTGCCACTTCGTTACGTAGAGGTCTCCAATACATGTGCTTCTATGAAGTAATGGCTATGAAGTAATATCCAAGAATTCATTACATGGAGTTTCATTATAAGCAGGTTTACCTGTAGTACAATGATGCCTCTAATTTGTGGTGCTTGAAACCCGTGGCCATTACCAAATACACATGCCTAATTGGCTCATTTGTAGGATCTCACAGAAGGTAGCCGATGGGGGTTGCAGATTTCTATTATCTTCCATGTAAGTGGTACCATTAGCATTGCAAAAGTGCAGTAAAGCAGTGCCCATCACTTACCAATTGGAAGTGCTACCATAGAATGCATAGAGATTTCGACATGATGGGGCTCATGGACCAGGGGTTCTCAAGCATGTTCCTTCCGGGGAACCCTGCTAAGGTCCATGAAGCCCCAAGGAAACACCCCCCCCCCCGAATTAACCGTATTAAAATGTCGAATTATCCAGAGTATCCGTAAACAATAAATGAATGCATACTACGTCAACACGCTTTTATTTACTGAACGCATCAGCAAATCTTGTTTCTATTTTGCACAAAAGCAGTGAGGAAGCTGAAATTTTTGTCCTTTCATGACTGATTAAGGGGCTAGCAGCGGCAAAGGCCTCGCAACATCCTTCGTAGCGTGGCCGTGGTGCGCGTCTTCATCTGCAGACACGCTTTTCTCTACTGCGCGCATATCCGGTTATTTTTTCGCTAGGGAGCTGGTCACCAACAAGTCGTCCGTCGATCACGATGTAAGATATATACTCTTTAGGTGGGGACACTCGCGAGGCGTGATCGACCAGATAAAGTAGCAACAGCGCGTGCCAATCGGCCCGGTGCTGGCAGCGGATACCTATCGACGGTACGAGGCAACTTCAAGACAGAAAAGGTTTTATCTACCGTTGGTATAGCAACGGGCGATTCGCGGGAAATCCGAAATGGTTGCACGTCGTGCGAAAGTAGGTCACCGTGGTGAGGGGCGCGAGGGAGGACGGCATCGCCTCAACGGAGCAAATACGGCGACGCGATCTCTGGTTGCTTGTGTTATCCGCGTGCTCCTTGTCCGCGCAAACTTTTACCTGCATTCTAAATGCGCCTCGGTAAGGCCCACCGTGACGAGGCCAAATCAAAATGCGCCAAGCGGCGTTCAAACTCGTAAAGTTTGAACGCCGCTTGGCGCATTTTGATTTGGCCTCGTCACGGTGGGCTCGTCACGGTGGGCGTCACGGTGCTGTTCAAACTCGTAAAGTTTGAACAGCACCGGACGGATCGCCGGTTTAGTCTTTGGACTGCGTCACGTGGCTCAGTGCAGCCGAATCACGTCTCACAAAATGAAGCCGCTGACGAAATGCTCGCGACATGATTTGTTGAAGCTCAGCCATGTCTCTGATTAAGTGGTCTAACCCGTCGTGTGAATCCAACTTAAAGGGAAACTGAACAGGTTTCCAAAAAAATCGAGTTATAAGCACCATTTGATACTTTTGAACACACTGAACACGAAAATCGACAAGAAATGTGACATGGCGCAGCCAAAAAGGCGTTATTAGCAAAAAAACTCCGAGCTTCGACTGGGCGGCGCGCGGCGAATCCGGCTCGCATCGATGATTGGTGGAGCGCACCGTGACGTCAATCCATGGGTCCACGAGAGCCCGCCGGAACGTGACAGCTTCTCACCAGGTACTGCGACTACCTTCCAGACGATTTCGCACAGTTCAGTTGCTGTTATGGATAATTTTGATCACTTAGGGGTCACGATTGGCCTGACACCATACGCGTTTGAACCAGTGGCCCAACAACGAGAAACCCCTACGCCAAGCGCGAGCGTGATCGCCAGCGCGGAAGTTGGGATGGCCGGAGCCCGCCGGATCCGAGGACCTAATTGCGACATTTACCCGCGTTGACAGTATCGGCTGGTACTGACCAGTTCCCGCGATACTGTCAACAGTTTTTCTGAAGCTGTACCATGTTATATAGCCTTAGCAGTCAGAGTGCGATTGTATTATTTCATACCGGGCGTCCTTATAACAGAATACGGCAAGAGAGACTCGTTTGTACACAGTGCATTCTACTGTTGCTGGTTGCAAGTAATAAAGGCATGCGACTTCCGAATTGCCCTGAAGGTACACATAACATGGAAATTATTGTATTTGCAATATAATTTAATTCAGTGTAGATATTAGGTCCAAAGATGCATTCTGCTGTTCTGTGACCGCAACAAACAATGCGTGCAATAATTGCGTTATTCGATCTTATGGCGAATGCGGAGACGCACTGTCAGCACAGTGCGCCGTATTTTGCAGTTACCAAGTTACTAAGAGGGTAACAATACAAGGTGCAGACGTGCTAGAAAAATATACGCCGCACGTAAGTGAATTTTGCTTATTTTTGCAGTATAGCTGTGCTGTTTTGTGACCCACGGTGCTAGAAGCAGCGCTCGACCCCGCGACGGCGTGCTTGGGCTGCTTGCAATGTCGTGCGGGAATTTGACGAAAAACAAAAAAGTGTGCCACTGCACGTTGTTATGCATATCTATGCGGTTTACTGTAGTTCTATTTTATGCTTTTTGGCCCTCGATTCCCGGTTGTGTTGAAACGATCAGAGGTGAAAGCCCACTCCTGTCGTTTCACGCTTTTGAACAATCTGCCACTTTCCTTAAAGTAAGTGATGTAAGCACTGAGGCGTATGGGCACTTGGGTATCCGAGTGCGGCCGGATGCCTGGCGTGACACTGAAACTTTATTTTATGTGTCTTTTCTACCTGACGTATATTTCTGTTGCGACAGGTGCTCCTGCATGCACTGCAGTGCAATGGAAATAGAAGAAGAATGTTTGTGCTGCCAGGAAGTAAACGAAATTCTTGCAAGACAGAAAAAAACAAAGTGTATCAGAGAAGGCTGCTCTCGGCGGCGGCGATTCATTCCGTTTATGAGTGAAAATCGATGGCACCACGCCTGGCCTTAGTCGAGCAGATTTCACCGGAATTCCCATTGCACGCATCAGCGATAAACTCTGATGGTAATCACTGTCCCAAAAATGTTTCGAACAGAGAAGAGTGGTTCTTGAAGGTTTGAAATTACTTCGTTTCACCGCTGCGGTTCACTGAGCAGCTTGCTTTTCTGCCGTGGGAAATTGTGAAAGATGACGTCGTCTCGGCCGCCGGTGCTCGTACAGCCGTAAGCAGCGCAAACGGACGGCATGGTGAGTGACACTGTATGCTTCTTAGACGGAGTTCTCCTTGCGGTAACAGTCCTTTGAAGCGTTAGCCGGAAACGCAGGGTGGAGATCTTGATCATTTGCGATAAAGGCCACGGATTCAACCAGACTGACGCGCAAAACCTGCACACGCTTTCCGAGCGGGCGCCTGGGACCCCTATATTGACGTCATTTCCGCTAGCTTTCCCCTTCCGCCGCGGGCTGACTCCGCGAGCCGCGGTGGGCGGAGCATAGCTGCGATTTTAATTCTTAATTACACCGCCGCTACTTGTATGATGGAAAAACAAAACTTCGTACCGGAGATTTCAAGTATCTGCGCTTCAGAAAAACGTCACTTTTTAGAAATCTAAAACCTGTTCAGTTCCCTTTAAGAAATCCTTAGAGGCAGTCGGATTTTGTGTTCTTGAAATCTTTGTGACTGTTTTTCGCTCACCTTACGTCCCATTATGTTAGTTGCTTGCATGCTGAGCGCTTTCACTGACCAGGAAATCAACATATATTGAACATTGCCGTCTGCAAAATGAACTTTAAGTGGTGAGCAGCCATGTGCAAAATCCGACGAAACAACAGGACTACACAGCAAGCGACGATGGGCAGGAAATGCATCGTTAGAGGTTGCAAGTCAGGTTACCAGACCTGCAAAGAAAAATAAATTTTGTTTGATGTTTCTTCTGATCCAGAATGCCTCAAAGCCTGGGCTCAAGCGATTCCTAGGAAGGACCATACGCTCTGCACAAAGGATGTAGTTTGCAGCAAACATTTCACAGACGACACGATTTTGAAGAAAAGATACTTCTCAGAGCTAAGGGAGAGATCTCCTGCTTGACGTACCAAAGGGAAGCGTTCTTTCGGAAGCTGTAATTTCTTGCATTTTTCCATCTTCTCCCGCACAACCTTTGCTGGGCCACGTACCTTGCACAGCACGTTGTTCGCCCCACTGTTCTCCCCACAGTGCTGAACTTTCCGCCATGTAGTAACCATTCAAACCATAAAAACATGTAATTCTGGACAACACGAAACGGTACCTAATTGATGTACGCACAGCAATTGGTCCCGGTACCGTAAGTGGTTGCTTCGCAACTGAGGAGTGAAATGCTTCTCGTTTACAAACAGTCACGCGCTCTCGTTCAAAGTTCTGCTTTGCTGCCAATCAAAAGCAGGCGTGTCCCCCTCCCTGTTAGTGCGCTCGGAGACCCCGCAGCGAGATTGCCAATGCGAGAGTACTGAGTACTGTCAGCAAGCGCGCGTAAGCCAAACTCTTTAAGAAATAGAGCCGCAAAACACGATATTTTAAAAAGCTTCGGATCAAGCACGTGTCTGTTACACGCGAACAAATAGTAAGTTGTAGGAAGCGCGAGAGCCAGCTTTTAATGCCAGCATGTTTCCCTTAAATAAGCAGAGAGACCGCACCTGCCACATGCCTCAGAGCCATGCATGCCACATAGAGACGAGTAATCTGTAGCAGTAAGAGCGCCCGTCAGGGAATTCAGATTTCCCGCGAAGCTCCGGTTGTAATAGCAACATTAGATAAAACCTTTTCTGTCTTTAAGTTGCATCGCACCGCCGATAGGTATCTGCTGCCGGCACTGGGCTGATCGGCGCGCACCTTTGCTACTTTATCTGGACGATCTCGCCTCGCAAGCAAGCCGAGAAGTGTCCCCACCTAAAGAGTATACATCTTACACCGTGATCAGGATGTAGCTGGTGCTCTTAATCTTTGACATTTTTGCACTGAGTCAAAGCGCTACTACTGCTTGCCGCGACAGCTGCTGACGAAACCGCGGCAACCTTGCGGTTATGAAGGCAGGCGGCCGACGCATGCCTGCCTTCGAAACTACCATTTGCTGCACCAAGTATGGACGAATCCGCAGTTGCCATCGACACGACCATGCATGGCGACTGTGCAGTTATGAAGGCACGCAGCTGACGCGCGCACCGAGACAAAATGAAACTACTGCTTGCCGCAACCGCTGCGGACGAAACTGTGGTGGCTATCGACGTGATCACAGATGGTAACTACGCACTTATGGAAGCACGCTGCTAGCCGCCAACGCAGTGTACGCGCGGCGATTAACGCAACAATAAGGGCTTTGAGGGCACAAATAAGCAGAAAGCATTCGGGCATTGCTGTCAGTCACGTATCTCGTACGATTGCCACTGAGGACCATGGCGATGTGGACTGCGCAGCTACGTCTTTTGACGCTAGTGCCGTTTTTGCTATTTTGCGGCGCGCATTTGTGGTGCTCCGCGCATTAATTTTTTTATTCCTCCGACGTATATGTCAGTACGCACGCTATCGGCTCCTACCCTATTTACAAACGGGAGAAGTGCGCATGTTGGTAAGTTAAGGCCTCCGAGATTGAAGTGCGAAAGCTTAGACGCGCTGCCCGTTTTCAATGGTTGGGTGGCTACAAGCTGCTTGCGGATTTATTGCGCAGTTCGCGCACTGCCGTTACGCGCTGTGATGTGCTTTTTCACACTCGGGAATGGGTAATGGAAGTTTCGCCGCACACACTTCTGAAGACGAGTTCGTGTCTCTTCTGAAACCTCGCGAACCATCCTTCTGACACTCTGAACGATTCAATGTTCCTCATTGCAGCGTACGTCTCACTTTGTGCCATGATGAGGTCTGCTCAAAGGAGATGCGCGTTGCGACAGTCAGTAAGCCACCGGAGCAAAGCTTGTTCAAGCTGTGGATGAGCTGCGGTTTGCAACCACTTTCTTGAAGCATGAAACTTCCCGCTTTCGAAGGCTTGAAGAATCTGTTGTTCATTTTTCACGTACATTCCCAACGCTCTCCGCTTCACATTGTACTTGGTCATAATGTGCTGTTGTGATTCACCGTTTTTCAGAGCTTGCAAAATTTCCACTTTAGTCGCAAAGTTCTTGGCTTCGTACTTCTGCCGCTTTGCCAGCGTTGCCATCACTGTAGCGCACGATGGTGGTGGCATGCAAACACGGTCACAACGAAAAAAATAACTCCGCAAGAAGAAACAGTCCGCAAGAAAGGATGTTGCCGACTCGACAACACAAGGGGAAAATGGCGTCGAAGGCGCACTGGAGCGAGGAAACAAGACACCGACGTTTGGTGACGCTGCGATCACCCCCACTAGTTGATGACGATGGCGATACCTCTTAGGTTTCGGTTTTACTCCAGTAATGCCAGCGCTGCTTTATCACACTTTCGTGCAGCAGCAGCCATCAGCGTTTGTCCGAATTAAGCGGTGCGGGGCCAAATTCTGACGAATTAACAAGGTTTGGTCCCATAGACTAACATGCACTTTGGCCGGGACCAATAGCGCCGCCTGAATTATCCAAATTTCCGAATTAACGGGTGTCGAATTAACGAGCTTTTACTGTAGCACAACATCGATCAAAAAGCCGAGGACTGCTTTGGCATTAAAAGCGGTTCTTCACTAATAAACATCATGGGATGAAGAGGGATATGATAGCGGTATGCTACAGGAAAATGTTTTCTTCCCTCCGCTTTGGCTTCCCAACACTCCAACAGGACGTGGAGGACCGTCAGCCTCTCACCACGTCTACCACAAGTTGGTGGTTCATAACCAGTAAGCAAAAAATTGTGGGTGGCGTACGCGTGTCCTATTCTAAGAAGACACAATAGGACATCAATTCGTCGTGTTTTCGTAGCCGAGGGCCAGAAACCTAACTGTGGCTTAATCAAATGGAGCTTATTATTAGTTTCAGCGTCCCACAAGCATTGCCAGTGGCTTCGTGGTTTCTTTTGAAAGAAAAGCTTCAAATCTGTTGTAGGAACAGCAGCTGTAGAGTTAATAGCATGTGATGTGACTGATGTGGCCATTTTGTCTCCTAGCACATTCCCCTCGATACCTCTATGGCCAGGCACCCAGCATATTACAAGCTGGTTAGATATATACGCTCTGCATAGAGTGGAATAAAGCTCAATGAGTACTAGATTTTTCTGTTGACTTTTACGCCGCTTTGGGAGTCTGTAAATATCGTTTTTTGAAGTTTTGATTTCTTTATGTGCTTTACAGCTGACAATAGTGTGTAGGCCTCAGCCGTAAATATGCTTGTTGCATAAGATCCCGTAGCATGTGACTTAGAAGCGTCTTAGTAAAATTCTAGGCACGAGTACTTGGACTGGAGTTCTACGAAATGCATTCGGATTTTGACCTCTGAAGCGTGCTTTGTAACTTCTACAAAGGATATATCACATTCTATTACCTGCCGCTCCCAAGGTGGTAACAGCTTGGCTCAAGGCATTAAATGATGTTGGAGGAGTGAGATATCCATTTCTTCACTAAGCTCCCTGACACGCAGTAAGAATGGCTGTCTTAAAGCGGGACGATTGTGAAAAAGCATAGCACACGTCATATCGTTAATAGTATTAGAACACAGATGCTGATGATTAGAGTGGACTTTGAGAAAATATGTGAGACTGGTGTATGTTCTCTGCAGATGGAGTGACCACTCATTTGATTCGACGTATAAACTTTCAATAGGGCTTGATCTGAAAGCCCCCATGGCCAGGTGGATACCCAGATGGTGGACAGGATCCAGCATCTTCAGCGCACTAGGGGTGGCAGAGCGATATACCGTGCTACCATAGTCCAATCGTGATCAATGAGACTCTTGTACAGATTCATTAAACACTTGCTGTCGCTGCGCCATGTTGTGCGAGATAAAATTTTCAGTAAGTTCATTGTTTTTAGGCATTTCACTTTGAGATATTTTATGTGTGGAATGAAAGTAAGTTGAGAGTCAAGTACAATGCCTAAAAATTTGTGCTCTTTGTTCACAGGTATTTGTTGCCCATACAGTCCTACACAAGGATCTGGAACCAGGCCTTTCTTTCTTGTAAAAAGAACACAAGAACTTTTGTGGGGGTTCACTTTGAATCCGTTTTCAAGCCCTGTTGTACTTATCTCTCACACACTGTAAGGTGGCAGGATTTGAAAGCTATTTGTATGTCGTCTACGTAGACGGAATAAAAACTAGCTGGCGGTAATGAAGCATGAAGCGTGTTCATCTTCACAATAAACAGTGTACAGCTGAGCGCACCTCCTTGGGGTACACCAGTATCCTTGAATTGATGCAACAATACATTGCCGATTTTCATGCGGAAGGTACGTTTAGACAAATAGCTTTCTATTATGTTTAGCATATTTCCACGGATGCCCAATCCCGACAAGTCTTGCAAAATTCCGTAACGCCAAGTTGTGTCGTACGCCTTTTCCATATCGAGGAATATCGACCAGAAAAAGTTTGTGTACAAATGTGTCACGGATATGTCCTTCAATGCGCACAAGATGATTAGTTGTGGACCGCCCTTCTCTGAAGCCACACTGATAGAGATCAAGCATATTGTTCAGTTCACGGAAATGCATAAGCCGGCGATTCATAATTTTTTCTAAAAGCTTACAAAGGCAACTTTTGAGAGCTATCGGGCGTAACTTGCCACCAAGGAAGGGCCTTACCCAGCTTCAAAACTGGAATACCATTAGCTTGCTTCCATGAGGATGGGATGTATCTGGCAGCCCAGACAGAGTTGAAAAGCCCAGAAGTGTCACCTATGTGTCAGTGTGTAAGTTTTTAATCATGTCATACATGATTCTATCAGCGCCCAGTACAGAGCTCCTGCATCCGCTCATGGCAGCTCTCAGCTCGGCAATATTAAATGGACGGTTGTATGGTTCCTTTAGTCGGCATTTACGATCCAGTGACTTAGTTCAACTACTTGTTTATATTTAGGAATGCTTCCGAGTAATGCATGGAGCTTGACACACGAAGCCCTCAAGTGCCCAAACAGAAACATTGGCCTGGTCTTCCAAGGTATTGCCCTT